>NC_069501.1:1136736414-1136843914 GCF_027579735.1 Bombina bombina | reverse complement strand
GCTATGCAAATCAGAGTTTTTCCCGTAGTGCTAAGCTATTCAACCAAAAAGTTGATGCAGCCGCAACATCAGCCATAGAAATGGCAGGTCTGAGAATATAGCCAGAATGCAAATAAGCTTTCCTTAGATAAGATTCAATCTTTCTATCTAAAGGATCCTTAAAAGAAGTACTATCTTTCATAGGAATAGTAGTACGTTTAGCAAGAGTAGAAATAGCCCCATCAACCTTAGGGACTTTTTCCCAAAACTCTAATTTAGCCACTGGCAAAGGAAACAACTTTTTAATCCTTGAAGAAGGAACAAAAGAAGTACCAGGCTTAGACCATTCCTTAGCAATCACATCAGAAATAGCATCAGAAACAGGAAAAACCTCAGGAGTAGTCACAGGAGGTTTATAGACAGAATTTAAACATTTACTGGATTTAATATCAAGAGGACCAGACTCCTCAATATCCAAAGTTATCAACACTTCTTTAACAAAGAACGAATATACTCAATCTTAAAAAAAAAAAGATGATTTATCAGTGTCAATGTCTGAAGTAGGATCTTCTGAGTCAGAGAGATCCTCATCAGAGGAGGATATATCAGTATGTTGCCGGTCATGGCAAATTTCATCAGTATTATGAGAAGTTTTGAAATACCTTATACGTTTATTTGAAGGCGGTATAGCAGCCATAGCCTTCTGTATCGCATCAGCAATATAATTTTTCATATCAACAGGGATATCATGTACTTTAGATGTAAAGGAACAACAGATACTGTACTAGCACTAATAGAAACATTTACTGCATGCAAAAGCTTATCATGACAACTGCTACATACTACAGCTGGAGATATAATCTCCACTAGCTTACAACAGCTACATTTAGCTTTGGTAGAACTGTGTTCAGGCAGTATGGTTCTAACAGCAGCTTTTGAGACAGGATCAGATTGACACATCTTGTAAAAAGTAAAAAAGAAAAAATAACATTTAAACAGAAATATCTTATTTCTACATATAGCAATTACAGGAATGGGAAAAAATGCAAATGCTAAAATTGGCAAAAAAAATAATTTTTTTTTGCGCCAACAAACATCCGGAAATGACGCAACTCGCGTCATAAACACAATTTCGCGCCAAACAACCTAGCATCAACTATGACGCAGGAAATGACGAATTTGCGTCATTACAGACGCACATTCGCGCCAAAAAAAATTCTCTCGACAAGAATGAAAAAATAAATAACAGCATTTTGCGCACTCACAAGCCTAATTTGCCCGCAAGTTTTTCAAAGAAAAAAACAAGTCAAATTGAAAAAAATTCTATACCCCAGCTAAGACAAACTTCCTAAAACATGATTCCCATAACGAAACTGCTAGACTGCAAAGGGAAATAAACATAGACCTGACTCATGGCAAATATAAGTAAAATACATATATTTAAAACTTTATAATAATACATAAAGCGCCAAACCATAGCTCAGAGTGTATTAAATAATGATACATACTTACCGAAAGACACCCATCCACATATAGCAAATAGCCAAACCAGTACTGAAAACCATCAGCAGAGGTAATGGTATATAAGAGTATATTGTCTATCTGAAAAGGGAGGTAGATGAATCCCTACGACCGATAACCGAGAACCCTTGAAAAGATTTCCCATGAGGGAAACCGTAAAATCAAATAGGTGATACTCTCTTCTCATCCCTCTGACAAACACTGTACTCAGAGGAATTGGGCTTCAGAATGCTTAGAAGCGCTCATCATAGAAGAAATCATAGAAATCAAGCACAAACTTACTTCACCACCTCCATAGGAGGCAAAGTTTGTAAAACTGAATTGTGGGTGTTGTGAGGGGTGTATTTATAGGCATTTTGAGGTTTGGGAAACTTTGCCCCTCCTGGAAGGATTGTATATACCATACGTCACTAGCTCATGGACTTTTGCCAATTACATGAAAGAAAATTTAAATTTTTGATCCAAAACTTAATAGACATATGAAAAAATGAACATATGTTGTACTGTCACTTTAAAAACATGTGTTGGACACCACTTTCTGCATTAAATAAACTCTCCTGCAGAAAGTCATAGCTGTATATACAGCATTAAAAAACACAGCCAGGGATAAAACAGGCATAAATACACAGATGTGTCTGATCTGTTAGACACAAAAGTGAAAAAGGAAAGTGTTTCAATCTTGGCTAACTAGCTAGCCACTAAACAAAAAATGAACAGCATAGCGTATCCATGCTGAACTAGGAGGAGGAAAATATGTCAGTAGTCGATAAGACCCCACTACGCTTAATGAATAAAATGGAAGGCGAGTCCACGTGGCTGCCGATAAGAACAGTGCAGGCAAATCCCATGCGCGTGTTCTGGCTGAATTCCCTGCCATGACTATAGCGTTTTAGCTGTAATGGCGGATTTGATTCAAACTGACACCTTAGTCACACACACAGTAAATATGCATGGCGGACAATAAGAAAACTATAGGGGCGTAAAAGCTTCCTTAATGTTTCACTGCATCTACATGCATGGAGATAGACCAGAATAAGCTGTGTATCGTCAATACAAAAACAAGCTGCTACTCAGTAAAATAACCTAAGTCTGCTTAAACATTGTGCCCACAAAACTAAAAGCAAGGGTTATGAAGTGAATTAAGCCC
This sequence comes from Bombina bombina, assembly GCF_027579735.1. NCBI lineage: Eukaryota > Metazoa > Chordata > Amphibia > Anura > Bombinatoridae > Bombina > Bombina bombina. Next base: position 1,136,841,267 of record NC_069501.1, on the reverse strand, counting down.
AATCCCAGTGCACACAGTTAAAATACCGAAAACTGAGCTACAATAAAATAAAAGAAAAATAATTAACCCCTTAATCTCTAAGTCACAAGCGTGCCTGCATCCTGCCTATAAATATCCTGTATAAAGGATATACAGTATATGTCCCATAAAGTTGCAGCTATATATCTTTATTACTTAAAGGGACATGAAACCCACATTTTTTTCTTTCATGATTTAGAAAGAGAATGCAGTTTTAAATATCTTTCTAATTTACTTATATTATCTAATTTGTTTTATTATCTTGATATTCTTTGCTGAAAAGCATATCTAGATATGCTCAGTAGCTGCTGATTGGTTGCTGCACATAGAAGCCTCGTGTGATTGGCTCACCATGTGCATTGCTTTTTCTTCAACTAAGGATATCTAAAAAATTAAGCAAAATAAGTAATAGAAGTAAATTGTAATGTTGTTTAAATTTATATTCTCTATCTGAATCATGAAAACATAATTTATGTAAGAACTTACCTGATTAAATTAATTTCTTTCATATTAGCAAGAGTCCATGAGCTAGTGACGTATGGGATATACATTCCAACCAGGAGGGGCAAAGTTTCCCAAACCTCAAAATGCCTATAAATACACCCCTCACCACACCCAGAAATCAGTTTAAACGAATAGCCAAGAAGTGGGGGTGATAAGAAAAAAGTGCGGAAAGGCATATAAAATAAGGAATTGGAATAATTGTGCTTTATACAAAAAAATCAATAACCACCTCAAAAAGGGTGGGCCTCATGGACTCTTGCTATTATGAAAGAAATGAATTTATCAGGTAAGTTCTTACATAAATTATGTTTTCTTTCATGTAATTAGCAAGAGTCCATGAGCTAGTGACGTATGGGATAATGACTACCCAAGATGTGGATCTTCCACGCAAGAGTCACTAGAGAGGAGGGATAAAATAACGACAGCCGATTCCGCTGAAAATAATCCACACCCAAAATAAAGTTTAAATCTTATAATGAAAAAAACTGAAATTATAAGCAGAAGAATCAAACTGAAACAGCTGCCTGAAGTACTTTGTCTACCAAAAACTGCTTCAGAAGAAGAAAACACATCAAAATGGTAGAATTTAGTAAAGTATGCAAAGAATACCAAGTTGCTGCTTTGCAAATCTGATCAACCGAAGCTTCATTCCTAAACGCCCAGGAAGTAGAAAGCGGACCTAGTAGAATGAGCTGTAATCCTTTGAGGCGGAGTTTTTACCCCGACTCAACATAAGCATGATGAATTAAAGATTTCAACCAAGATGCCAAAGAAATGGCAGAGGCCCTTCTGACCTTTCCTAGAACCTGAAAAGATAACAAATAGACTAGAAGTCTTTCGGAATTTCTTAGTAGCTTCAACATAATATTTCAAAGCTCCTAACTACATCCAAAGAATGCAATGATCTCTCCTTAGAATTCTTAGGATTAGGACACAATGAAGGGGAACCACAATTTCTCTACTAAAGTTATTAGAATTCAAAACCTTAGGTAAAAATTTAAAAGAAGTTCGCAACACCGCCTTATCCTGATGAAAAATCAGAAAAGGAGACTCATCAAGAAAGAGCAGATAATTCAGAAACTCTTCTAGCAGAAGAGATGGCCAAAAGAAACAAAACTTTCCAAGAAAGTAATTTAATGTCCAATGAATGCATAGGTTCAAACGGAGGAGCTTGAAGAGCCCCCAGACTTAATAACAGGTTTTATACGAACCAAAGCTTGTACAAAACAATGAATATCAGGAAGATTAGCAATCCTTCTGTGAAAAAGAACAGAAAGAGCAGAGATTTGTCTCTTTCAAGGGATACTTGCAGACAAACCTTTTATCCAAACCATCCTGAAGAAACTGTAAAATTCTCTGAATTCTAAAAGAATGCCAGGAAAAATGATGAGAAAGACACCAAGAAATGTAAGTCTTCCAGACTCGATTATATATCTTTCTAGATACAAATTTACGAGCCTGTAACATAGTATTAATCACAGAGTCAGAGGAATCCTCTTTGACTAAGAATCAAGCGTTCAATCTCCATACCTTTAAATTTAGAGGATTTGAGATCCTGATGGAAAAAAAGGGACCTTGCGACACAAGGTCTGGTCTTAACGGAAGAGTCCACGGTTGGCAAGAGGCCATCCGCACAAGATCCGCATACCAAAAGCTGTGAGGCTATGCTGGAGCCACCAGCAAAACAAACGACGCATTCCTTCAGAATCTTGGAGATTACTCTTGGAAGAAGGAACTAGAGGCGGAAAGAGATAGGCAGGATGATACTTCCAAGGAAGTGTCAATGCATCCACTGCTTCCGCCTGAGGATTCCCTGGATCTGGACAGATACCTGGGAAGTTTCTTGTTTAGATGAGAAGCCATCAGATCTATTTCTGGAAGTCCCCCACATTTGAACAATCTGAAGAAATACCTCTGGGGTGAAGAGGACCATTCGCCCGGATGTAACGTTTGGCGACTGAGATAATCCGTTCCCTATTGTCTATACCTGGGATATTGACCGCCAGAAACTAGACAGGAGCTGGATTCCGCCCATACCAGTATTCGAGATACTTTTTTCATAGCCAGAGGACTGTGAGTCCCTCCTTGATGATTGATGTATGCCACAGTTGTGACATTGTCTGTCTGAAAACAAATGAACGATTCTCTCTTTAGAAGAGGGCCATGACTGAAGAGCTCTGAAAATTGGCACGGAGTTCCAAAATATTGATTGTAATCTCACCTCCTGAGATTCCCAAACCCCTTGTGCTGTCAGAGGACCCCCAAACAGCTCCCCGACCTGTCAGACTTGCATCTGTTGAAATTACAGTCCAGGTCGGAAGAACAAAAGAATCCCCCTGAACTAAATGATGGTGAATCTGTCCACCACGTCAGAGAGTGTCGTACAATCGGTTTTAAAGATATTAATTGAGATATCTTTGGTCTAATCCCTGCAACCACTGGTTCAGCATACAGAGCTGAAGAGGGTTGCATGTGAAAACGAGCAAAGGGGATTCGCGTCCGATGCAGCAGTCATAAGACCTAGAATTTCCATGCATAAGGCTACCGAAGGGAATGATTGAGACTGAAGGTTCGATAAGCTGAAACCAATTTCAGACGTCGCCTGACCAACAGAGACAGGAGTCCATGGACACTGAATCTATCTGAAAACCTAAAAAGGTTACCCTTGTCTGAGGAATTAATTAACTTTTCGGTAAATTGATCCTCCAACCTTGATTTTGAAGAAACAACACAAGTCGATCGTATGGAGGATTCTGCTAAATGTGAAGGACTGAGCAAGTACCAAGATATCGTCCAAATAAGGAAATACCACAATACCCTGTTCTCTGGATTACAGACAGAAGGGCACCGAGAACCTTTGTAAAAATTCTTGAGAGCTGTTGATAGGCAAACGGCAGAGCCACAAATGGTAATGCTTGTCTAGGAAAGAGAATCTCAGAAACTGATAGTGATCTGGATGAATCGGAATATGCAGATATGCATCCTGTAAATCTATTGTGGGACATATAATGCCCTTGCTGAACAAAAGGCAGGATAGTCCTTATAGTTACCATTTTGAATGTTGGTATCCTTACATAACGATTCAATATTTTTAGATCCAGAACTGGTCTGAAGGAATTCTCCTTCTTTGGTACAATGAAGAGATTCGATAAAACCCCAGGCCCCCTGTTCCAGAACTGGAACTGGCATAATTTACTCAGCCAACTCTAGATCTGAAACACATTTCAGAAATGCTTGAGCTTTCGCTGGATTTACTGGGACACGGGGAAAGAAAAAATTTATTTGCAGAAGGCCTTATCTTGAAGCCAATTCTGTACCCTTCTGAAACAATGTTCTGAATTCCAAAGATTGTGAATTGAATTGATCCAAATTTCTTTGAAAAAAAACGTAATCTGCCCCTACCAGCTGGGCTGGAATGAGGGCCGCACCTTCATGTGGACTTTGGAGCTGGCTTTGGTTTTCTAAAAGGCTTGGATTTATTCACAGACTGGAGGATGGGTTTCAAACTGATACCGCTCCTGTGGGTGAAGGATCAGGCTTTTGTTCCTTATTGTGGACGAAAGGAACGGAAAACGATTATTAGACCTAAATTTACCTTTAGATTTTTTATCCTGTGGTAAAAAAAGTTCCTTTTCCCTCCAGTAACAGTTGAGATAATAGAATCCAACTGAGAACCAAATAATTTATTACCCTGGAAAGAAAGGGAAAGCAAAGTTGACTTAGAAGACATATCAGCATTCCAAGTTTTAAGCCATAAAGCTCTTCTAGCTAAAATAGCTAGAGACATATACCTGACATCAACTCTAATGATATCAAAGATGGCATCACAAATAAATTTATTAGCATGTTGAAGACGATTAACAATGCTATGAGAATTATGATCTGTTACTTGTTGCGCTAAAGCTTCTAACCAAAAAGTTGAAGTTGCAGGCAACATCCGCTAAAGATATAGCAGGTCTAAGAAGATTACCTGAACTTAAGTAAGCTTTTCTTAGAAAGGATTCAATCTTCCTATCTAAAGGATCCTTAAAGGAGAGTACTTATCTGCCGTAGGAATAGTAGTACGTTTAGCAAGAGTAGAGATAGCCCCATCAACTTTAGGGATTTTGTCCCAAAACTCTAATCTGTCAGATGGCACAGGATATAATTGCTTTAAAACGTTTAGAAGGAGTAAATGAATTACCCAAATTATTCCATTCCCTGGAGATTACTTCAGAAATAGCATCAGGGACAGGAAAAACTTCTGGAATAACTACAGGAGGATTTAAAAACCTTATTTAAACGCTTAGATTTAGTATCAAGAGTACCAGAATCCTCTATTTCTAATGCAATTAAAACTTCTTTAAGTAAAGAACGAATAAATTCCATTTTGAATAAATATTAAGATTTATCAGCATCAACCTCTGAGACAGAATCCTCTGAACCAGAGGAACCAATATCAGGAATCAGAATGATGATGGTTCATTTAAAAATTCATCTGAAAAATGAGAAGTTTTAAAAGACCTTTTACCTTTACTAGAAGGAGGAATAACAGACATAGCCTTCTTAATGGATTTAGAAACAAAATCTCTTATGTTAACAGGAACACTCTGAGTATTAGATGTTGACGGAACAGCAACACGTAATGTAACATTACTAAAGGAAATATTATCTGCATTAACAAGCTTGTCATGACATTCATTACAAACAACAGCTGGAGGAACAGATACCATAAGCTTACAGCAGAGATACACTTAACTTTGGTAGATCCAGCACCAGGCAGCTTTTTTCCAGAAGTATCTTCTGACTCAGTGTCAATCTGGGACATCTTGCAATATGTAATAGAAAAAACAACATATAAAGCAAAATTGATCTGACATTCACTGCACGCTGAGAGGAAAACCGGGCTCCAACCTGCTGCGGAGCGCATATCAACGTAGAATCTAGCACAAACTTACTTCACCACCTCCATAGGAGGCAAAGTTTGTAAAACTGATTGTGGGTGTGGTGACCTATATTTTCTCCAAAACGAAGTTTCATAACGTTCTAAAAGTTATATATTTTATTCACCGATGATGTCACGTTATCCTGGCCCACTATTTTCAGCTCTGTGTGTTCAAAATACTTAAACCCAATTAACTTTGGTGTTTATAGGCATTTTGAGGGTTTGGGGAAACTTTGCCCCTCCTGGTAAGGAATGTATATCCCATACGTCACTAGCTCATGGACTCTTGCTAATTACATGAAAGAAAGAAAGATTTTGGGTTTAGTGGCCCTTTTAAGTGCCCATCTCCCCACCTGGCAGACAAAAAGGCACTTACCTGCAATCTAGCCGTCCGGGGAGGGGGGACAGTTCTACACAGTGTGAAGAGGACGCACTCCTCACATAGACCTGTAGAAAAAAGAACGATCAGAATAAACCTACACTGGCTTTCTTGTACTAGGGCAGCAAATATGTTCTGAAAACGCAGCAAGGCCCACCTCACGAGTTCCTAACTGCTTTAAAGCCACCACTGCCCTACTGTAGATACTAATGTGGAATATGGCTAGGCCCCAATCTTGAGAGGGAATGTTTCAGAGTAACCTACTCTGGCTTTCAAAATAATAAAATTTTGAAGTGAAATAACCAATGTTCTACAGACACAAAAACGTCACCTCCTCCTTGCACCGAAGGCACAAGAGAAATGACTGGGGGTTATGGGTAAGGGAAGTGACATTTAAAGGATTACTTTCTGTTATAATTTTTAAGCTAAACAACTAACATATTAAAGTTAATAAACATTAATTAAAACCTACTGACCTATATTTTCTCCCAAAACGAAGTTTCATAACGTTCTAAAAGTTATATCTTTTATTCACCGATGATGTCACGTATCCTGCCCACTATTTTCAGCACTGAGTGTTCAAAATACTTAAACCAATAACTTTGTGTTTAAAGCGCCATTTTGAAACCTAGGTATTGTAAACGGATTGGTACAGAGCAAAGGATACCCACGGAGTGGGTTTGGAAAACAATTAAATTTGCCGACAAGATTTCTGATATACGGTAGGAGAAATGTTAATGAAATGCTATTGATAAAAAGCGTATTTGGGGTGGTTAGTTAGTAACTGGCATATGAAAATATTTACTTACAGTGGCCCTTTAACAGCTTTGCTGTTGTGCTCTTTGCCTCCTCCTGCTGGCCAGGAGTGATATTCCCACTAGTAATTGAATATGCCGTGGACTCACCATATCTTAGGAAAGAAATAAGTATACTACCAACCTCATGTTCTTTTTCTATAATGATAAGCACACATCATTCTAGTAGAGATTACAGCTAACCTCAGAAGAGGGTAGATCGAATTGTTTGATTATAGTGGCTCCTCACAAGTGCTGAAATATATTTACAGTTCTAGCTACACATAGGAATAAAGTTCTAAAATACGATCTAAAGACTCATGTGCATAGTATTCACATCTTAAGTGAGTTGAATCAGATCATAATGATTTATAACTTAAGGATCATTACTTATTGAAGATGTGTCACCTGCGGCCGAGGTGGTACGTCCTTAGATTTATATTCAGAGACATCGTATGCTATAGACTGTAATTGACCTATAGATTAACATATGTACAGAGTTCTTTATTAATACAATCCCTAGAGTCTGATGTACAGATTTGGAGCTACTGCAGGACACGTTTCACTAACTATACATACACCTAAATTCCTACTTATTGGGTAGACAATCCTGCATGCCCTTTACGATATAATTCTTATCCTTTAGGAGTCACTTTCACATTATATACATCACCCACTGCGATTAGACAGTCTAACAAGGTTAACAAGATCGCTTCCCCCAACACTGTATATACACATACTAACTGCAGAAGTATCCACTCTACCCTAGTAGAAGGTTCTTCATTGTTGTTTTCACTATATTTATACCTAAGTAAAAACAGAAAATTAGTTATTCAGTTGAGATTTAAAAAGTGTCCTCAGTCGGTACTTACCTCCAATAACTCCTTCACCTAGAGTGGAGGTCCAAAAGTGGCCTCTTCTATCATTTTGGAGGTATACTTGAAGATTTGGTTTTACTATCTACATTTCTTCGTACCTTTATATGGGATGCATATTATCAAACTACAATATTGTATCTTATGTTATCTTTATTCCAATTTTCTTATTGTGTCACTTTATTGGTATATTCCATGTAGGGCTGAAACAACTAACCGGGTAAGATTGATCATAATAATAGTTTGTCAAAGAATCTCATTATCAATTAGATGGTCAGCGACTAGTTGGTTAATTGTACAGCACCAGCTGCTTTAATCCGATGAACTCATGCACATGGTATTGTCGAAACATTTTATTTTATAAAAAAAATTCTATCCGATTAATCGGATGGGTTATTGTCCAATAATTCGGATAGAAAAAAGATTAACAAAAATAAATTCAATTTTTTTTGCACAGTCTTAGTTGCAGTAGATCATCAGATTAAAGCAGCTGGTACTGTGCAAGCTGACCAACTAATGGCTGACCACCTAATGATAGTGGAATTTGTTGACAAACTATTTTTATGATCAAACTTACCGATTAGTTGTTTGCCAGCCCTAATTCCATGTATACCTTAATTTTAACCTCAAATAAAAATTTACAAGTGTATGCTTCTATTCACTTTATGTCACTTTAAATTAAACTAATGCTAATAAATAGTCAATCTAATGGTTCCTAACTGCAAAGACTTAGTATAAACATAAGTATACGGTATACGCACCCAAAAATAAACAAGAACTGAAGGAAAACAATATTAAGCAAAGGACATACAGATTTATAGTAGCAGAAAGTAGAGCAGGGCAGGTGCAGAGTGTTGGCTTCAGTGCAGACAGAGGGGTGGGAGTAGTCAAACTAATGACAAAATGGATCTGGTTGTGCCTGGTACTAGTTTAGAGTAATGTTTGTATTTGGGGGAAGGTTGATCTCTCTTCAGCATTTTCACTTAAGTCTATGCCCATTAACATCAGACTTTGTAGAAAAAAAAAAATATAATCTTATCTACATGGCCGTTGAATAGAGTGAGGAGTTCATTTGAACACAGTTCTGTATAATATAAACACAGAAACACGTAATATCAGTTAGAACATGCAGTAGCAAACAAAATTCAAGATGTTATGAAATAGGAACAGCATTTAGACTTCACAAAACACATACACAGCTGAAATTCAATATTTAGGACTGATGGCTCTCCATTAGTGCATCACAATGATCCCATTTACACATTGGTTAGGTACCCATACAACTCACCTACCACTCACTATTTGTATACAGGGTATTTTAAAATGTGTTTTTTCATATAATCAGTACATACATAACATGTTCTAATGCTTTACACTGAGGACAGGCTACACAGTGTGACAACCCTCAGATTTGGCAGGTTTTCCCTCCGTTCTCTCTTCTTTGGGTGTACTTTATTCACCAAAATGGCAACGACTTTAAAAACATGTTGTGTCACTTATTACCTGTACTGTGTTTGCAGGTACATGCAGAGGATTAAAACTCATTCGAGTGATACATCAAACACATTTAATACTATTACTTTTATAACTACAACTATATCTTTGATGGCACTACGTTTGCCCTATATATCGAATTAGCATCTGAGTGTAAGCAACAGAATATTATATTATGGCATATTCACAACTGAGGAATGCCATTATCAAACTGGGTTCCATGTTCTGTAAATAAGATAAAGAAGACATATAGTGTATCTATCTCACATGGCTGAAATACATTATATCATAAAAAATATCCACCTCCAGTCTTTAATAAAATCTAGATTTAGTCAGGAAATAAATTATAATCTGAAAATAATCAGTATAGAAAGCTGCTTTTACTTGCATCCGATTTGTCATGATGTGGGTATCATTCATAAGGGTATGAAGTATAATGCCAAGACGTAACCTACATGGAGACAAAGAGGCAAGTACATACTATAATTCATATACACAAATGTTTTATCCAAGCAAAATGCTAAAATTATAGAACAAAAATCCATAGAGCGATTGCTGCTTTGCATATTTTATCAATAGCTGTGAAAACTCACTCTTGTACCAGGAAGTCCTCAACACCATCATGGGAACACAGTGCTTTTATCTTTCTTTATCTATCAATACTTCCACTGCCACTGGATCATTAGTTTTGTAAGGAAAATCAGTATACATGTATGTACCATGCTGTCTCAAAAAAAGGTAGAGCAAGCATTATAGAGAAATGAGGTTTGAATTAAAGCCTGAGTATACTACATGTGCATGAAGGAAACACAGTGGATTCTTGGATCTTGGGCTGAAATTAGGATAGTGTGGTAGTATTACTTATCTATAGAGTATTTACATTTTTGCCCTCGATAATCCCATGTTCAATAAAATAGGCCTCCATCATGCTTTACAATAATGTTTAACTTTTATTCACTGGGTAGACTAACAACAGATAAGCTATCAACATGTAAATCCACGGATTACTTATCTTATCTAGTTAAGATACTATCAGATGTAACCGTTTAAGACTGTATAACTATAAATGTAAAGTTTCTTTTAATAGAATAATTTGTCTGTGCAATACTTCCTTTTAATGAGGCAAACGTTGGCAAAACAAATGATATTGCAAAGACCCTCCAAAGAACATGCAAATGGTTCTAAATAAATATTGGTTAACATAAACTTCAAATACACATACGCATATTAACCCGATTACATGCACACTATGAATATCCAACATTGAGAGAAAAAAAGCCCATATTTAATAAGTAAAATAGAAGCAGCTGGCAAATAAATATGAAAACAAAAAATTGTGGGTGTGGGCAACAAACACCTGGGAGTACTATTGTTGTGAAACAAAACAGTTAGAGATGTTACGCTGTTAAATTCTGCAACATTTTAACAAGAATGATGCCACTAGGCTCGCATATTCTCTTCCAGTTAAAAAAAGTTCCTTTTTGAACAATAGGTTTATAAGGAGGTTTGGAAGATGAACTACAACAGAATATAAATATACTACCTCTTACTGTGCTAATTCAAAAGGGTATAAAAATGAATTTGATGGCGCTAGTCAAATGTAGTGGCAAATTGAATATAGACACACCCTACCCCATTCAAGCTTTATGGTAGAAATAAAAGACACATTTAGGGCCAGATTACGAGTGGAGCGCAAAATTGCATTGAGCACTGGTATTTGAGGTTGCCCGCAATGCTTCCATAGGCTCCAATGGGAGATACGCATTAAAATCTAGGCACAGCGAAGTGGTAAGTCGAAAAAGCAAATTAAAATATATATGTATATGCTTATAATATCATATATATATTTAGTGTTTTATATGATTGAATATACACATATTAACAGTATAAAATATATTTACTTGGCGGGGATCAGACTGATATACTTCAGGAAAGTTTTCTTCTGAGTGAAAAGCACACTGGTCTAAAAGAGGCTGCTTCCGGGTGGTAAATCGCCATAGAACAAGCCACTGAGCTGTTGTTCGTTCCTGTAGAGCGCTTCTCTCTTTGTATGCAAATTATTAGGACCCTGGGGAAGTCTCCTATGGGTGATGGGGGAAACCAGACGTGGACTCCTTGCCCAGTGTGCTTAGAGGAATGTGCTGCACCTCACTGACGGAGGCCCAGAGGAGGCCGAAAACGATCGTCGGGTGTTGTCATGTTCCTGTTCAAGAGGAATTGCCTGGTATTTCGGGGCTGGACTGACCTTACTTGGCGGGATCAGACTGATATACTTCAGGAAAGTTTTCTTCTGTGAAAAGCACACTGGTCTAAAAGAGGCTGCTTCCGGGGTGGTAAATCGCCATAGAACAAGCCACTGAGCTGTTGTTCGTTCCTGGTAGAGCGCTTCTCTCTTGTATGCAATATATATATATATATATATATATATATATATATATATATATATATATATATATAAAAGCATATACATTTACAGTAATAATAGTTTCCTTTAGAGCGCAATGTAGAATGCACTTTTCAGTGACGTTTTCTTCCTAACACCCACACTGCTTCTTGCAGTTATTAAAAAAAAAGAAAAAAAAGCTCCTTTTTTATTTATTTTTAATTAATTATTAATAACTACAACACATTATTTGTGGGCAATTAGGGAACATTTTGAAAATTAACCAAAGATCTGATCTCTGATTAATTTTCGGGGGGCACTTGTGATGACTGGTTAATTATTGCGTGCCAGTAAATGGGCACATTTTCCAGTTTACGTGCACAATAAATTAGCACTCCACTTGTAATCTAGCCCATAGTCAGGTTAGTGACATTTCCCCGAATGTGTGTGCTTGTTTGAAACATTACAAGCTATATTGTTTTCTGTCATACTCTCTAGAATAGGGGTGTCAAACACATTTGAGTCACGGGCCATTTTCCATACAAGTACAACTCACGTGTGCCGCACACTACCTACATATCTCTTGCCATTGCTAAACAAAGCAGTGGCATTTGCTATAACTGTATACATTTAAAAAGATTGTGTTCTGTAACTCCTAATTAACTTACTCTGGCATAATGAAACATGCTCGAATGCTTTTAAGAAAGTGACACACACGCTTCATCGGGTTGCTCTCCACAGAGTCTGTGCTATTTTTTTCTCTAGCAGCCCTGTTCCGGGTGCACTTGCACAGTTTAGCATACGCATGGCGTATAGTATAACATTTCCTCTACATTATAAATAGTGGATCACCAATGCTGTCGGCATAGCGACCCACTGTTTATATAGTGATAGACATATACCTGTTGTATATAATATAAAATAAATACATATAAAATATATACTTATCAAATATAAAGTATGCGATTTCAGTTAAAGAGAAAATTATGGAAAGGAATGGACAGAAATGATGCATTAAATCAGTGCTGCCATAATAATGAACATATATATAAAAAAAAGTGCTGCATGTGTCAAATAAATCATTATGCACTTATCTGTGTTTGCCTTTTTTCTTTTTAATAACAATGTTACTTGTTAAAGACTGAGGGGTTTTAACTCATGCGCATCCCTAACAGGTAAGTGCACTCATTTTTAACGTAATAAGGCATATTGTAATTGTTATTTTCCATGGAGGTGGTGTGGGCTGCACAAAATTAGGTTGAGGGCCGCATGGGGCCCGCAGGCCGCCAGTTAGACACCCCTGCTCTAGGATGTCTATTGAAAGCAAGCAGAGGAAATGTATTTCTGACACAAATCTACAGAAAAATATAGAGCCACATGCAGCAGTTGAAAAGGCATGAAACCTTGCTTATGGTTTGATCTGTAGCGAAGGATTTTGTCAGAAAATTTTAATCCATTGCAAAAATTCTTCTGAGAAAGTTATCATGCAAGAATATGTTGCCGTCAATCAGAGAAAAAATTAAAAGCCAGACAGATGCATGCAGCTAACCTGGGTATATTTGGGAGACCATATGAACAAGAAAAGTTATAACTAAACCTGTGATAATTCAAATACAAATATATTGCAAAAATACATCTATGTGTATTTCAAATGCAATTATGCACATTTCAAATGTACTTTGACATTCAAATAAGTATGTAAGAATGTTATACTTCAAAAAACATACTTTTGAAATAACTCTATAGACTAGAAAAGGTGAGAGGTAGTAATTTATTTTGCCAATTTAAAAAAGTTAAAGGAACATGTTACGCAACATTAATTCTCATTTATTCCTAATGCAAATGTGAGAAAGAAAACATTAAGTGTATACCTTGATTTTTCTTTATCTAAAACCAAGATCAGCTCACCAGAGTAAATGTTCTGTGAGTAGTTAACATGCAGATCCTCTCTCTGCTTTAACCTTATTGGTGTAAAAAAAAAAAAAAAAAAAAAAAAAAAAAAAAAAAAAAAATCACAGCTAATCAGCATCATTAGTGCTAATATCACACTTTGCTGTGATCTCCTTAAATTTTGATATAAACTTGTAAGATTTCACTGTAAGCTAACAAGTTTTTGGAAGTAAACTCTATTTCACTGGCTGTGCCAGCACATGCGGGATGCACATGAAAGCGGCTTGATGATTAAGTCCAATACAATTTGGTTACTGGGGAAATTCTGATGAAAGATATCTATCATAGAGATATGTTCTAGTCGCATTCTGCATAAAGGTAACATGTCCCTTTGAGAACTAGGAATGGGTTTCATTTTGGTCTGTTGCTGTATAAATATATTGTCGGCAAACAGTAGACAGTCACAGCTATAAGTATCCCTGATGTTCATCTAATAAATTGTGGGATTAGAAAAAGCGCACAGCATGTATTTTATTTAAATAAATGTTTGTATAATTTAATGGTTTGCCAACCGTGGCAAATATAACAACATCTGTTTCTGGCAACAGTCAACATAATATTAAAATCTGCTGTCTAATAGGAATACACACACAGAGCACCTTATCTTTCATGTGTTTATCGCCTAGCGTTGCAATTACAACAATTAGAACTAAATCTTTCCAAGGGGTGGCAACATCTGTCTAAAGAGCTGCTTATTTATGTTTGTATAGAAGTTGTTTTTATCATTTTTGTCATATTTTTTACAGGCAATTATGAACTCACGAGATTCATTAATAAATGTACAGTCAATTAGAGAAGATGATGTGGGCAATCTAAACCAAAGTACAATTTCTTACACGCTATGAGGATGTTTGATCTATGGCTTTAAAGAGACAGTCAAGTCAAAATTAAACTGTTATGATTCAGAGCACACAATTTTAAGCAACTTTTCCAATTCACTTCCATTATCTAAATGTGAACAATCTTTTTATAGGCACACTTTCTGAGGCACCAGCTTCTACTGAGCATGTGCAAGATGCACATGATATACGTATATGCATTTTTGTGATAGGTCTGATGGCTGTCACGTGATGCATTAGGAAGGAAAATGTAACTGACATTTGTCAGGAAAAAAATCTACAGTACTTTCTTCTAAAGGACAGTTGATGCAATAACTAACAGCAATTAAAGCACTGCAGAATGTGCATGGGAAAAAGTTCCCTTTCATCATATTCAAAATTAAAAGTATAGTTTGCCACCTTCCCCTCAACTCTTGTTTTTTCAAGTACATGTGAGCAGGCAGTGCAGCCAATCAGATGCCACACCACTTGCACGATACACTTTAATATAGCGTACACTTCAGCAAAGAAAATAAATAGTGAATTGATAGCAAACCAATCACAGATTTACCTGCTGCTACTGATCATCAGGACAAAAGACACACATGTGTAAATTCGTCATAGCAGGTGTGCAGGCCGATACAGCTGAACCAAGCTGCGTAGACTCAAAGGCAAAAGTGTAGCCGCACACACCGGATCTTAAAACAAAATACTTTATTGAATACTTTAAAATCAACGGTTCACAGGGGGGTTAATCCACCATAATCTTACGCGTTTCGTACTCCACTGAGTACTTAATCATAGATACCATTCATTTAAGGGACATGAAACCCATAATTTTTTCTCTCATGATTCAGATAGAAAATACAATTTTAAACAACTTTCTAATTTACTCTATTATCTAATTTGTTTCAATCTCTTGGTATCATTTGTTGAAGAAGCAGCAATGCACTAATGGTTTCTAACTGAACTCATGGGTGAGCCAATCACAATCGATATATATTCAGCCAACAATCAACAGCTGGAACCTAGGTTCTCTACTACTCCTGAGCTTACCTAAATAAACCTTTCAGCAAAGGATAACAAGAGAAGGAAAAAAATTAAATAATAGAAGTAAATTGAAAAGTTATTTAAAATTGTATCCGCTACCATAAAAGCATGGTGGAAAATCGGGGGTCCTGCTTAAAAGTAACTGTAATGTTTCTCAACATTTACCAATAAAGGGGAACCCAAAATTTCAGCCTGGCCTGAACTCGGCTACTTTTGACAACTGGTCTCATTTAGGACTTAAAAGAGTCCAGCAACTTGTTAAGATGGAATTAAATAGTATAAAAACTTTTGAAGAACTGAAAAATGAATTTAGGCTACCCAACAAGGAGTTCTTTGCATACCGGCAAATTAGAGACTATGTTACAGACCTGGCCAGGAATATAGGCTGGTCCTGGACCCTAGGAAAACTGGAAAATTGGTTGATACTGATTAAAAATGGCTATATGTCAATAACCCCTTGCTACTCATTTCTTAGTACTAACAAAGGAACCCCTCTGCTAGAACAGATGGCGTTAGACTGGAACAGGCTAACTGCCTCTGACTTAATAGACCCTAAATTTATCCAAAAGTCAATTAGCAAAGTAAATCGGGCTACTCTATCCGCCACTTGGAGAGAAGCGCACGTTAAGGTGTTGCACAGAGCATATTTTACACCAGAGAAAGGATATAAAATACATAATCTGGATTATAGCAAGTTTCCAAAATGCTCTCTTGAAGCAGCAAATTTGATACACATGATCTGGAATTGTCCGAAAATTAGGCAATTTTGGTACAAATTAGAATTTTGGCTCAACAGTAACTTGGAAGCTACCCCTCTAACTCTCACACTGATACAGATTATATTTTGTATAACACAAAGTGAAAAACAACATCCTCAGGAAAAACTAATTATTCTTACAATTTTAGCAGCTAGATATTTGTTATTCAAAGGTTGGAAGAAACAAAAGGTCCCTACAATTTTAGAAGTCAGAAACTATCTAAAGAAACAATGTATGATAGAGCAGAGAGACACTAATATTAATAATGAAGAAGATATAAAAAAAAAATTCTCGAAATGGTCTGTTTTTATCAAAGGATATCCGACGATCGAAATAGAGCTGATGATCTTCCCATTTAGGTACTCAGAACTGGTACTACTTGACGCATGGTAGGGAGAGAGAAACGGGAGAGAGGGGATATAACCCCCCTTTTTTTTTATTATTATTATTATTTTTATTTTGTTATGCCTTGATTACTTTTGCTGATGACGGACTCCTAAAATTGGATATATGTGTTTTCAAGTTTTGTGATTTCTTTCTTTTTTTCTGTGAACTATTGCTGTTAATAAAAAATTATTTAAAAAAAAATAAAAAAAAAAATTATATCCTCTATCTGAATCATGAAAGAAATTTTTTGGGTTTCATGTCCCTTGTCACACCTTACTTTTAAAGCAAGAACAACCAATCACATAACAAGGATAAAATATGTGTGCTAACCCAATAGTAAAAACAAAAGACGGAACAGAGCATTTGCTATCTAAGGCAATACTTAATTCATACAGTCACATAAATCCAGTAATCAGAAAATAATTCAAATACTAATTTTGAAAGATATGAATGATGTTAATAAATGATGGTCATATTTTACTTAGCAACTGAAAGCAAACCCCCCTGATATGCCCTGTTTATTTCTGCACTGGAACCGGCACTACATTAACGACATTTGATTGGCTGTACTGCCAAGCTAGCAAAGCTTGTAAGAAGGTACCTAGCGTACCTAAACTACCCTTTACCGTTACTATTCAATATTAGGGACCTTTTATATGCTCTTTAGCACGGAAGCTTTTGTAAGGATGGTCTACAACCAAGAGTCATCATGAGCAGGGCTTTATAATTCCTTTAACTGCTGAATGTAATGTTAAGCCTAATGTCATAGAAGTGAGTTTTATGCTGGTGCTTTATAAATAATGTATATATAAATAAATGCAGATTCTGCAATGTTTTTGAGGCACTGCAATTAGTTATAATGATTACTGTCCCTTTAAATTATTTTTCTGAAAGAGCAGTAAAAGGGGACCGAGCGTTATCAGCTTGTGTCACTGAATTGATAGGACTGTAAATATTTTTCTAGGCTATCGCACTGGTAGTAAATAGCTCGGCAGGTGTGATCTAGCTGATTAAAGTGACAGAAGTCTTACATTTTCTCTTCTGCACATCAGACAGAAATGCAGTAATAAAAAGCTTCTCTATGATGTAGCCAAGCCCTATGGCAGGCAGGTCTAAGATCAGTAAGAACGGACGCAGTTCACCATTTGTTGCATAAGGCTCCAGAGGAGCGGTACGGAATTTATTTCAGTGAGTATCAGCTGAGCAATTCTGATTATTTCAGCATAACATAACTGTTGGCTGTTTGCCACCTCAAACAAAGGTCTCGCATAACTGATCAGCCGATTTGGATATCAGTTTGCGTCTAATTGTTTTATCGAACTTCTAAATTAACTCCTACGTAAACAAGGAGTGGTATGCAACATGTCAGAAAAAGAGCAAGTCAAAATGATGTCTTAGTTTTTTATATTAACTAAAGAGAGTAAAAGAGGGACTTGGTTTGTGTGTGATGTTGTAACCACAAAATGGCTCTATTGGATTTAATATAACAAACTAAAAATATATTACAAATGCATTTAATTCAAGAGACATTGTACACTAGATTATTCTTTGCATAAATGTTTTGTAGATGATATATTTATATAGCCCATCTGGGAAGTGTTTTTGTAACAATGTATAGTTTTGCTTTTTTTTTTTTTAATAATTTTTTTTTTTTTAATAACAATGTGATGATTTTCAGACCCTAACCAAGCCCCAAAGGTTCCGATGTATACACACGTTTACAGACTACTGTTGGCTCCTGTTTGTCTAATCTGTCTTTTCGTATGCAAGGAAGATGGGAGAAGAGTGTCTGCTACCAGTCCCTTTCAGTGGATGTTCCAGCTTAACCTTATCAACATTAAATGTGGTTATATGAAAATTGGTGTAGACTGTCCCTTTAAGTACAAAAAGAAAAAATAGAAACCAGGTATAAGTCCAGTAATAATACAACCTTATGAAAGATTTGTAGCAGATACAAAAGGCAAGGTTACAGTCAATGAGCTGCTATACACATTTAAAAGACCATTAAATACAGAAGAATTGCATAATCCACAAATGCATCAGAAAAAGGAAATGCAAAAGCACTTTGAATTTTAAATGGAGTAGTGATTTTTTTTCAGACAAATTTCAAAGTTAGTTCAATTTTGCTTCCCTCTGCATGGAGTGGCAGCCATGAGCCAATCAAAAAATGCATATAAGTATACACTGGGAGCTCTTGCACATGCTCAGTTGGCACATCAGACGGTGTGCAAAAAAGAAGACTGCACATTTAGATAATGTAAGTGAATTGGAAAGTTGTTTAAATTGTGTGATCTATCTGAATCATGAAAGATTAATTTTGACTTTAGTGTTCCTTTAAATGACATAGTAAGCAATTACACATGCACTGGCTGTTGCATGAAGGGCAGGCATTTAGCCAGCAATCATTCATTTAATCAATCAATCAGTATGTAGTATTCCTATGTCTAGAGCCATGAATCCAACATACACTGGAGAAGTTTGTAAGCAGAAATCCCACTCAAAATTATGTATTGCCCCCATGAATAAATGTTCTTCCTCTCATCCCATTGGCCAATGGCTCTGACCTCTCCTGAAGAAAGCCCCATGCTTTTCCACTGGCATGTGAAGTCACCTGCAGAGTATTACAGAACAAAAAAAGGTACTACAGAGAAAACTATTTGCTAAGATAGTGGCTATACAACCCGAGTCTCCAGGGACAATTTGGGACGGTTAGCAACTATGCCCCAGTATATGGCACAGCACTGCACGGATCATAATCAGTCTTACTACAACATTTGTGTTTGATGGCACCTTTGGAAGGGGGCTACAATAATTACTGGGTACACAGAAGAAACCATCAGGAACCACCACTGAGTTATTCATAGAATGACAATTATATAGCCCCCAAAAAGCTTGTGAAAAAAAAACAAATTTATGCTTACCTGATACATTTATTTATTTCCGGATATGGAGAGTCAACAACGTCATTCCAATTACTAGTGGGAATATCACTCCTGACCAGCAGGAGGAGGAAAAGAGCACCACAGCAAAGTTGTTCAGTGTCACTCCCCTATCCATAAACACCAGTCATTTGACCGAAGGGGAATGGAAAAAGGAACAACACACAGGTGTAGAGTTGCCTGAGATTTAGTCAAAAATAACTGTCTTAAATTTAAGGGTGGGGTCGTGGACTCTCCATATCCGGAAAGAAAGAAATTTATCAGGTAAACGTAAATGTTTTCTTTCCTAAGATATGGAGAGTCCACAACATCATCAATGACTAGTGGGAACCAATACCCAAGCTAGAGGACACAGATGACTAGGGAGGCAGAGAAAAAGAGAAGTAGCAGTAGCCTTCTGACCTTTACACTTTCCAAAGAAACAAACAAACCGGTCAGAGGACTGGTGAAAAAATCCTTAGTCGTCTGTAGGTAGAACTTTAGATCATGCACAACATCCAAGTTGTGCAACACACGTTCCTTATGAGGAGGAGGATTAGGACATAGAGAAGGAACAACAATTTCCTAATAATATTTCTATCTGAAAACACTTTGAGAAGAAAACCCAACGAAGAACCGCTTTATCTGCATGAAACATAAGATAAGGCGAATCCCACTGAAAAGCCTAGAGCTCCGAGACTCTCCGAGAAGAAGAGAGAGCAATAAGAAATAAAACCTTCCAAGATAACTTAATATCTATGGAATGCAATAATTTAAGAACAAGGTTAAGGCTCCAAGGAGGAGCAACAGACTTAAACACAGGCCTGATTCTAACCAAGCCTGACAAAAAGATTGAACATCTGGCACATCCGCCAGACGCTTGTGCAACAAAATAGATTATGCAGAAATCTGACCGTTCAGAGAATTAACTGACCATCCCTTCTCTTGACCTTCCTGGAGAAAAGACAAAATCCTAGGAATCCTGACCCTATTCCAAGAGCAGCACTTGGACTCACACCAATAAAGGTATTTACACCATACCTTATGGTAAATCTTTCTAGTACAGGCTTGCAAGCCTGTATCATGGTCTCAATGACTGACTCAGAAAAAACACGCTTAGACAGAACTAAGCGATCAATCTCCAAGCAGTCAACTTCAGAGAAACGAGATTTGGATGAAGGAATGGGTCCTGAGTTAGAAGGTCCTTTCTCAGAGGCAACCTCCAAGGTGAAAAAGATAACATCTTCACTAGGTCTGCAAACCAGATCCTGCGAGGCCAAGCAGGAGCTATTAGAATTATCGACGCTCTCTCCTGTTTGATACAAGCAATGACTTGTGGAAGGAGAGCAAATGGAGGAACAGATATGCCAGACTGAAATCCCAAGTAACTGCCAGAGGATCTATCAGGATGGCCTGCGGATATCTTGACCTTAAACCGTACCTTAGAAGCTTGGTGTTCTACCTATATGCCATCAGAACCAACTCCGGCAACCCCCCATTTGAGGGTTAACCTGGAGAACACCTCCGAAGGAGAGCCCACTCCCCGGGATGAAATGTTTGTCTGCTCAAGATATTTGTGGGGAGAGCAGACTCCTCCCGAGTCCATAGTCCCTGCACCTTTAACAAGACAGATGGTCCTGAGAAAGCCACAGAATAGAGTCTCATGTCGAATGATCTAGATCTATCCTCCAAGACAGATCCGAATGGTCCCCGTTCCATTGTCTGAGCATGCATAACTGCAGAGCTCTCAAATGGAATTGAGCAAAGGGAATGATGTCCATGGAAGCGACCATCAGACCAATTACCTCCATACATTGAGCCACTGATGGCCGAACAGTAGACTGCAGAGTGAGGCAAAAGGAAGGAATTTTGGATTTTCTGACCTCTGTCAGAAATATTTTCATAGATAGGGAATCTATTATGGTCCTTAAGAAAACTACCCTTGTAGCTGCAATCCCCCGAGATCTGATTGAGAAAGTTCTGGGAGCTGGCAACGCCACACGGAAGAGAAACAAACTGAAAGTGTTTGTCTAGAAAAGCGAATCTCAGGAACTTGCGACGATCCCTGTGGATGGGGACATGAAGATATGCATCCTTCAGGTCTATGGTCGTCATGAACTGACCCTCTTGGACCAATGGAAGAATGGAACGAATGGTTTCCATTTTGAAGGATGGTAGCCTGAGAAACTTGTTAAGACATTTTAGGTCTAGAATAGGATGGAAAGTTCCCTCTTTCTTGGGAACCACGAACAGATTTGAACAGAATCCTAGACCATTTCCTTACAGGAACTGGAACTATCACTCCCAGGGAAGAAAGGTCCTGAACGCAATTCAAGATGGCCTTTCTTTGTATCTGGACTGCAGATAATCTTGAGAGGTGAAACCTGCCTCTGGGAGGAAAAGATTTGAATTCTATTTTGTAACCCTGAGATACTATGTCCACAGCCCAGGGATCTGAGACATCTCATATACATACTTGATAAAACTGAGAAAGTCTGTCCCCCACTTGATCCGATCCCGGAGCGGGGGCAAACCCTTCATACTGATTTAGACTCAGCTGCTGGGTTCTTAGATTGCTTTCCCTTGTTCCAAGACTGATTGGGTTTCCAAGAAGACTTGGACTGTTCCTGCTTGGAAGAGGGAGAGGAAGACTTTCCTTTGAAGTTACAAAAGGAACGAAAATTACTTTGACATCCTTTAAGTCTATTCTTCTTGTCTTGTGGTAGAAAAGACCCTTTTCCACCAGTAATGTCAGAAATTATTTCTGCCAGACCAGGTCCAACCAATGTCTTACCCTTGTAAGGAAGCGCCAGAAGCTTGGACTTAGAAGTAACATCCGCTGACCAAGATTTCAGTCACAACACCCTGCAAGCTAGCACAGCGAAGCCAGAGATTGTGGCTCCCAGTTTAATAACGTGCATGGTAGCATCAGAAATAAAGGAATTGGCTAGCTTGAGAGACTTAATCCTATCTTGGATCTGCTCCAAAAGTAGTCTCTACCTGAAGTGAATCAGACAAGGCATTGTACCAATAAGATGCCGCACTTGGCACAGTGGCAATACAAACTGCAGGTTGCTATTGAAGACCTTGATGAACATACATTTTCTTCAAATAATCCTCCGGCTTTTTGTCCATTGGATCAATAAAAGAGCAGCTATCCTCTATAAGAATAGTAGTTATCTTAACCAGAGTAGAAATGGCCCCTTCTACTTTAGGCATTGTACGCCTTTAATGGAGTCAGCGACAGGAAACATCTTTCTAAAGACTGGAGACGGGGAGAAAGATATCCCTGGTTTCTCCTATTTCTGTGACATCATCTCTGATGCATGGTCTGGAAAAGGAAACACCTCCACAGAGGAAGGAAATTGTAGTATTTATTAAGTTTACTAGATTTCTTACTAGACAACAACAGGCATATCTGAGTCATCCAAAGTAGCCAAAACCTCCTTTAACAATACTCAAATGTGTAAGCTTAAATCTGAAGGTTACTACTTCAGCATCAGAGGAAGGAATTATACTGTCCAAATCGGAGATTTCACCCTCAGAGGCTACCGATGTATCCTTCTCATCAGACTTATGAGGGAGAGCAACCCGAGTAGCAGAAGATGGAGCAGAAACCTTACTATCTGAATCTCTAATTTTCCTCTTGCGTTTTCCCTTTAGCATAGGAAAAGCAGATAATGCCACAGATACCGTAGAAGATACCTGAGCAGCAACTTCTGCAGGCAAATAAGCTCCGACAGGAGGCTGTGAGGAACTGCAGAGCACTGTATGTGATGCCAAAGAGGCTTGGGACGTACGAGGAGAAAGCTGCGGCATTGCCTGAACAGCATCATCCTAAGAGACATTGGGCTCAGTGGGTAACAATCTATCTTAAAATTCAAGAGATGAAACTAATCATGCAGCACAGAATTGCATATGTAAAACAATGTATGCATCAGGGCATAACAGATATATAAAAAGACACAGAAAACATCCATGTTCATATTCCATGAAATGACAAAAAAAAAAAAATTTAATATATGAAATATTTGTTACTGTCACTTTATTTAGCATATCATGCAATCAATGGTCGGTCCACAGCACTATAGTAAAAGTTCACTTTATTGGAAACATGGTAAAACAAAAAAAGTGACGTTTTGGGGTTGCCCCCTTAATCATAGTTAATCAAGGTATGATTAAGGGGGCAACCCCGAAACGTCACTCTCTCATTTCACCATGTTTCCAATAAAGTGAACTTTTACTATAGTGCTGTGGACCAATCATTGATTGATTAATTAACTGTTTGGCAGCAACCCCAGGTCTTCACAAGCACATTCCTACAGGTGCTGTATCACTTGGAGTATATACACTTTATTTAGCATATGTAATAATTTGGTACTGTCACTTTAAAACTAAAACAGAAGAAGCCTGAGATAGTTTAGTGCTTTATTGTAGCTAACTAGCTAACCAAAATATATTAAACACCTTAGTTTTAGAACCTCTCTTCTTATCTGAAAAGAAAAAACAAACGGCAGAAAGCTCCCCTGCCGATCGAGTGAAACATAAGATGTCAGCAGCAGAGAGGACGCTGCTCCGCTTAGAGAAGAAAGCGGAAGCGGGTCACATGGCTAGGCTAAAGAAACTGCGTATTGAAATACAAATGCGCATTTCTACCTCAGATAAATAACCGAAATTAGCAGAATCACTCTTGACAGCAATGGATAAATTATAAGGTCAATCTGAATAATGTTACTGTCACATTACCAGCACACAAGTAAAAAACAGAAACTGTGCCCAAAACAAGCAGCCTGCTTAGTTTAATAAAACATACGTTTCTGAATGCCCACCATGAAGAAAAAAGGGAAAAGCTTTTAATTTCCTAATAAAAGAAATAACCCCTTAGTCTCTAAATCAGAAACGTGTCTGCTACCTGCCTATATAAATATCCTGTATAAAGGATATATATGTCCCATAAAGTTGCAGCTCATTATCTTTTATTTACTTAAAAGGGTCAGTCAACACCAGAATTGTTTTTGTTTAAAAACAAAGATAATCCCTTAATTATCCATTCCCCAGTTTTGCATAACCAACACAGTTATAAAAATACATGTTTTAGCTCTGTAATTACCTTGTATCTAAGCTTCTGCTGACTGCCCCCTTATTTCAGTTCTTTTGACAGATTTGCATTTATCAGTGCTCACTCCTAGGTCACTTCACGTGCATGAGCTCAATGTTATCTATATGAAACACATGAACTAATGCCCTCTAGTGGTCAAAATGCTTTCAGATTAGAGGCAGTCTTCAAGGTCTAAGAAATTAGCATATGAACCTCCTAGGTTTTGCTTTCAACTAAGAATACCAAAATAACAAAGCAAAATTAGTGATAAAACATCATTTATGTAAGAACTTACCTGATAAATTAATTTCTTTCATAGTGGCAGGAGTCTATGAGCTAGTGACGTATGGGATATACATTCCTACTAAGAGGAGGCAAAGTTTCCCAAACCTCAAAATGCCTATAAATACACCTCCCACCACATATATACCTCAGTTTTAACGTATAGCCAAGTAGTGAGGTGTAAAAAGGAGTACAAAAGCATACAAAAAAAGGAACTGGGAAAAAATAATGTGCTTTATACAAAAAAAATCATAACCACTAAAAAAATGGTGGGTCTCATGGACTCTTGCCACTATGAAAGAAATTAATTTCTCAGGTAAGTTCTTACATAAATTATGTTTTCTTTAATGTAAGTGGCAAGAGTCCAAGAGCTAGTGACGTATGGGATATAATACCCAAGATATGGAAATCCACAGAGTCACTAGAGAGGGAGGGATAAAATAAAAACAGCTATTTCTGCTGAATTTTTTTTTCCAAATAATAATTAAGTTTTAATAAATTTAATAAAACTCAAATCATAGGCAAAAGAATCAAACTGAGACAGCTGCCTGACGAACTTTTCTACCAAAGACTTCTTCTGAAGAAGTAAATACATTAAAATGGTAAAATTTTTATAAGTATGCAAAGAAAAACCACCAAGTTGCTGCTTTGTAAATCTGATCAACTGAAGCTCCATTCTAGAAAACCCAAGATATAGCGACTGATCTAGTAGAATGAGCTGTAATACGCTGAGGCGAATACTGCTCATCCTCCAAATAAGCTTTGAAAATATAAAGCTCCGACCAAGATGCCAAAGAAATTGCAGAAGCTTTCAGAGTTTTTCTGCAACCAGAAAAAAATAACAAATAGACTAGGTCTTAAAGAAATCTAAGTAGCTTCAAAATAATATTGCAAAATCGTTACCGCATTCAAAGAAAGAAAAGACCCATTAGGAGTATTCCTAGGGATAGGTCACAAAGAAGAAAACAATAATCTCTCTATCAATGTTGTTAAAAATTCACACCTAATGCAAAAAAAATGTAAGGACATATCTCGCAAAACAGCTTATCTTGAAAATCAGATAAGGAGACTTACAAGAGAGAACAGACAATTCAGAAACTCTTCTAGCAGAAGAGAAAACCAAAGAAATAACATTTTCCAAGAAAGTAGATAACCAGAGAATGCATAGCCTCCAAACCTGCAAAAACTTAAAAACCAAAATCTAGACTCCAAGGAGGAGAAGTTGATTTAATAAGAGGCTTGATACGAAACAAAACCCGAACCAAACAATGAAAATCAGGAAGCTGAACAATCTGTTTAAGAAATAAGACAAAAAAGCAGAGATTTGTCCTTTCAAATGATTTACATACAAAAACCTGAATTCAGATCATCCTGAAGAAACTGTAAAATCCTAGGAATTCAACAGAATGTCAAGAATAATCATGAGTGGAACACCATGAAATATAGGATTTCCAAACCCTAAATTAAAATTTCCTTGAAACAGATTTAAAAACATGTATCATAGAGAAAAAATAACGGAGTCATAAAACTTCTATGAATAAAAACTAAGTGTTCAAATTACATGCCTTCAAATTTAGAAATTTGAGATCCTATGAAAAACTGGGCCTCGAGACAAAAAAGGTCTAGTCTTATAAAGAGAGACCAAAGCTGGCAACTAGACATTCGGACAAAGTCTGCATACCAAAACCTGAAAAGCCATGCTGATGCTATCAGAAACACATAAGATTGTTCCATTATGATCTTGGAGATCACCCTCACATACTTCTTTCATCGCTAAAGGACTGCAAGTTCCCCTTGATGATTGACATATGCCACTGACTGTGACATTGTCTGATTGAAAACAAAAGTAAAGTTCTCTCAACTAATAAATAGAGTTCTAAATATTGATTGGAAACCTCGCCTTTTGAGGATTCCAAACCCCTTATGCTGTCAGAGATCCCCTTAGACAGCTCCCCAACCTGCAAGACTTGCATCTGTTGTGATCACTATAAAGGAAGGACGAACAAAGGAGGCCCCTTTAAACAATAAGGTGATGATTAAACCACCAAATCAGAGAAAGCTGAGTGTTGTGATTAAAAGTATATCAACTGTGATAACGGAGTATAATCCCTGCAGTACTGGTGCAACATGCAAAAGCTGTAGAGGTTTCATATGAAAATGAGCAAAGGAGATTGCGTCTGATACAGCGATCATAAGACCTAAAACTTTCATGCACATAATCACTAAAGAGAATTATAGAGACTGAAGGTTTAGACAAGCCAAAATCAATTTAATTTGTCTCTTGTCTGTTAAAGAAAGAGTCATGGACAATGAATCTATCTTGGAAACCTAAGAAGGTGACCTTGTCTGAAGAATCAAGAAACTCTTAGGTAAATCGATTCTCTAACCAAATATTTGAAGAAACAACATTAGTTTTGTGTAAAATTCAGTTAAAAGAAAAAACTGAACTAGTACCAAGACATTGTCCAAAAACACTGCAATACCTTACCCTCTGATTACAGAAAGAACACTAAGAACCTTCAAGAAAAATCTTGGTGCTGTTGCTAGGCCAAATGGAAAAGCAACAAATTGGTAATGCATGTCTAGAAAAAAGAATCTCAGAAAATAATAGTGGTCTGGATGAATCGAAAAGTGACTGGATCTGAAAAAAAACTTCCCTCTTAGGGACAATGAATAGATTGAAAATTTAAATCCAATCCCTTTTTCTGCTGAGGAACTGGTACAATCACCCATGAAAACTCTAGTTCTGAAACATTTCAGAAAAGCCTGAGCCTTTACAGGGTTTGTTGCAACACGAGAAAGAAAGAATTTTCCCAAGGAAGGTCTCATTCTAAAATCTATTTGAAACCCTTGAGAAACAATATTCTATTGATTTTAGACCTGTCCAAATGTTTTGAAATAACTTAATCTGCCCCCCTCCACACCAGAATAACTGTTTTGAGGGCCGTACCTACATACAGACTTAAAGGCTAAACTTAGTTTCTTATAAGGCTTGGAATTATTCCAATTTGGAGATAGTGTCTAATTAGAGCCAGAATCCTTAGGAAAATTATGTTTTCTGTTCTCTATTCTGACGAAAGGAACGAAAACAAATGAGAGCTTGAAATTTACCCTTAAATTACTTATATAAGGGCAGAAAAAAAACTCCCTTATACCCAGATATAATGGAGATAATACAATCCAATTGAGAACCAAACAAATTATTACCCTGAAAAGATAGAGATAATTTATATTTAGGCACCATGTCAGAATTTCAAGATTCAAACCATAAAGCTCTTCTAAATAGAATAGCTAAAAACATAGATTTGACATTAATCTTAAATGGCATCAAATATAGTATCATAAATAAAGTGATTCACATATTGAAGCAAAAAACAATGTTATATACTTCAGAATCTGATAACTGCTACACTGACTGTCCAACCAGAAAGTTGAAGCAGTAGCAACATCATCCATCCTAACAATATAAACAGTATGTAAATATGCTCTTCTAAGGTAAGATTTAAGCTCCCTTAAAGGATCCTGAAAAAATAAGTACTATCTTCCATAGGAATAGCAGTACATTCCCAAAAAGGAACCTGGTTTAGACCATTCTTTAGCAAACATCTTACAGATAGCATCTAGAATAGGAAAAAAAACCTCAGGAGCAACCTTAGAAATCTTTAAAAAAAAAATGAATTTAAATGATTATCAACTTAGATATTTAGGAGAACTAGACTCCTCAATACGTAAGGTTAACAATACTTCCTTAAAAGAGAACAAAAATGTTCAATTTGAAAAAAGAAGATTAGTCAATTAGTATCTCTGATGCAGGATCCTCTGAGAGAAAGGAACCCTCATCAACAGAAGATACTTAAATATGCTGTCGGTCAGTAAAAAAATTATTAAATCTATAACAAGTTTGGAAAGCCTTTACATTAATTGAAGGTGTAATAGCAGTTATAACCTTCTTATGGCTGCAGCAGTAACAGTTTTATATCTGCAGAACTTTTAGGTACATTAAACTGAGAAAGTAAAAACAGTAAATGTAATTGTACACATAGAAACATTATCAGCATATATTAATATGATAAAATAAGTGCCCATAATTAAGCTGAGGGAATAAAATCAGCTTGACAATAACAACACACTTGGCTTTTGGTAGAATTGTGTTCAGGCATCTTGGTTTCTACAGTAACATCAGAGGCAGGATCAGTTTGAGACATCTCGTAAAATGCAACAAAAAATAAAAATAACATTTAGACAAAATATCCAATTTCCACAATGTAACAGTTTCAGAAAATAGGAAAAAATCATGATAGAATTTTTATAGAAAAAAATAAAATCAAAAGCAAGCATCATAGCTCTCTATTATAAAATGAAAGCAGCGAGCAAAATTAAAAAAAAAAAACGCTAAATATAACAAATTTAGGAGCCAAAAATGACGCAAATAAAGATGACGCAAATGCAGAGAAAAAAAACTTTTGGTGCGAAAGCTAACAATGAAATAATGGGGGTGACTTTGCAGCAAAAAAATTTGCATCAACAAAAACGCAAGAAAATATGCGACTCGCTACACAACCGACGCAACTTTGCACCAAAAAATGTTTGCAACAAGAATGACGCAATAAAACCCCCCCAGCATTTTGCGTCCTCATAAGCCTAGTTTGCCCACTAAAATTTTGAAAAACAAAGTCAAATTTGAAAAACTAACGTAAGATTTTTTTTTTACCTAAATAAACTCCCCAAAACATAAATTCCATACTGAAGCTGTTAGACTGCAAAAAGGGAAATAAACATAGACCTGACTCATGGCAAATATAAGCAAATACATATATTTAAAACTATATCACATAAAGCGCCAAACATAGCTGAGAGTTTCTTAAAAAATTATACATACTTACCAGAAGACACCCATCCACATATAGCAGACAGCCAAACCAGTACTAAAAATATCAGCAGAGGTAATGGTATATTAGTATAACGTCGATCTCAAAAGGGAGGCAGGGGATGAATCCCTGCGACCGATTACAGAGAGCCTTTGAAAGTATTTCCCATGAGTGAAACCACTAAATCACCAGGCAATACTCCCTTCACATCCCTATGACAAACACTGTACTCTGAGAGGAAATGGGCTTCAAAATGCTTAGAAGCGCCTACCATAGAAGAAATCAAGAACATCTTGCTTCACCACCTCCATAGGAAGCAAAGTTTGTAAAAACTGAGGTATGTGTGGTGGGAGGTGTATTTATAGGCATTTTGAGGTTTGGGAAACTTTGTCCCCTCCTGGTAGGAATGTATATCCCATACGTCACTAGCTCATGGACTCTTGCCACTTACATGAAAGAAAAGTAAATTGGGAAGTTGTTTGAAATTACATGCACTATTTAAAAAATGATTTTTTTTGGACTTGACTGTCCCTTTAAGTGCTTATCTCCATACCTAGAAGACAAAAAGGCACTTACCTGCAATCTAGCCATCCGGCAGGAGGACAGCTTACACGGTGTGAGAGGACACATACTCCTCACAGAGACCTGTAGAAAAAAGAAAGAACAGAGTAAACCTACTCTGGCTTTCTATACTAGAGCAGCAATATGTTAGGAAAATGCAGCAAGGCCCACCTCACAAGTTCCTAACTGCTTTAAAGCTACTGCAGAGATTGACGTGAACTACAGCTATACCCCAAATTCTTGCTTGTAGCGAAAATAAATCCAAACTTCCCCTCTTCCATTGACAGAGGCAAAGAGAATGACTGGGGTTTATGGGTAGGGGAGTGACACTTAAAGGGACATGAAACTCAAAAATTTTCTTTCATGATTTAGAAAGAGCATGAAATTGTAAACAACTTTCTAATTTACTTCAATTATCTAATTTGCTTCATTCTCTTGATATTATTTGCTGAAAAGCATATCTAGATAGCCTCAGTAGCTGCTGGTTGGTGGCTGCACATAGATGCCTCGTGTGATTGGCTCACCCATGTGCATTGCTATTTTTCAACAAAGGATATCTAAAAAAATAAGCAAATTAGATAATTGAAGTAAATTGGAATGTTGTTTAAAATTGTATTCTCTATCTGAATCATGAAAGAAAAGTTTTTGGTTTAGTGTCCCTTTAACAGCTTTTTGGTGGTGCTCTTTGCCACCTCCTGCTGGCCAGAAGTGATATTCCCACTAGTAATTGAGGACGTTGTGGACTCTCTATATCTTAGGAAAGAAAACTAAATATTTTTGAACTACTGTCACTTTAATATATAAACTTTGTGCCTCAAAGTGTCATACAGATAAGTATAACTACCACCTCTACCCCGGAGACTTAGACTAAGATGCCTACCGTATATGCAGAGGATTCCCCAATAAACTATGCCTCCCAACGATAACTGTACACAGAGACTGCTTGTGATAGACTGCACAGCAAGCCGACACCAAAATACAGGGAAAAAGTGACGCCGCTCCTCTCCATATCGGAAGAGCGGAAAGTCACATGACCGGCAACCAGGAACTGAGCAGCAAACAAAGTTCATTCCAACTGCCGCCTTAGTGAAATAAAAGTCGCCTTTGATTCTCTTAATAACGGACTTCACAGCAAGCTTGTTAGCCGCAATAAACTGCCAAACTGTGAAAAACACTATGTCCAGTAAAAATCTTGTCACATTACAAGAAACGAGTAACCATAGGAGCCGAAATATCCCCAGAATAAGGGAAGTTAACCCTTCACATACATATGCCTGCCCCTGCCCCTGCCCCATAAATCCTAAACACAATGGATTATTAAGTCTATTTTATATCATGCAGAGTTAACTGTTTGCAAGAATGCCATATCCTTACTGTAGAGTTAACTATCTTCATGAAGTGCACATCTCCATATCTAGAAGACAAAAAGCACTTACCTGTAATCTAGCTGTCCGGCAGGAAGACAGCTCATAAGGCGTGAAAGGACACATACTCCTTACAGAGACCTGTAGAAAAAGAAAGAACAGAGTAACCAACTCTGGCTTTCTGTACCATGGGCAGCAATATGTTAGAAAACAAAGTAAGGACCACCTCACAACTTCCTAACTGCTTAAAAGCCACCACTACTCTACTGAAGAGATTGACGTGGACTCAGCTAAACCCAAATCCTTGCTTGCAGGGAAAAGTACCCAAAAAATGAATTTCTTCAGACAACAAATTTCACCTCCTCCATTGACAGAGGCAAAGAGAATGACTGGGGATTATGGGTAGGGGACTGACACTTAACTTTGTTGTGGTGCTCTTTGCCGCCTCCTCCTGCTGGCCAGGAGTGATATTCCCAATATTAATTGGAATGACGTTGTGGACTCTCCATATCTTAGGAAAGAAAAACAAAAACCTGTCTTTATGTATAAAAAAACAAAATAAAAAAATATGTAAAGAATCTTTTTTTTTTTTCTTTCAAGATTGTGGCCTAAAAATCCTACATTAGCTATCAGACAACATTAATTACAGGGATGAAGCAGCTAACGATCTTCTTGATTGAATCCTTTGTTTGGAAATAGGTTAGTCATTCAGAAACAAAGAGCTACCACTCCAACAGCTGGGTTATAATGCCTCAAGACATTGGTCTTCTGTGCTGTGCTTGCTCTTTAGATGAGGCAATGTGTAGTAAGTTTGGTACAGTATTCTGGAATCGTGTTTTTGCTATATCATCCAACAATATAATAGCTTTTGAGTTAACTTGTGCTATTTTCATAGCTTGTATGGCTATATACACATTACTATATACGGCAAAGGATACATATAAAAGACAAAGAGGTTAAAGAGAATATTGTACAATACAGGTGAATGAAAATAACACAGTAAAGTGCATATCTCATACCTCCCAATATTTGTGGCTGAGTTTGAGGGACACAGGAGGTTGATAGGTGCCTGTAACTATTTTGTGGGTGGAGCCGTGTTGTGAGGGGAGGGATAATGGGTCGTTAGTGGGCGGGATTGTAGATGTTTCTGGGTGTTCTGTGGGTGGGGCTACAGGAAATTCTGCAAAGAGGGACATATGGCTGTCTCAGAGGTACAAAGGGACAGAACTCAAAATCAGGGATTGTCCTTGTCAAATAAGGACAGTTGGGAGGTCTGTATCGTGCCAAGTCAGTCTAGAAACATATTTAAAAATAAGCACAAATTGCAGATTATTTTAAAATAGATTGTATAAACTGAGCTTGCAGTAATACTGGTAAAATCAACCATCAACAACAAACTGTATTACCAATACACATTACAGTCCAAGAAATGGGCTTATATTGTTGTTTTTTTATTTAAACATTTAGAGCAAGTGAGCAATAGCTCTCATCAGTGATATATCCACATAAAACGCTTTATGTAAAGACAGGTTGCACTCTCTCTTGCTGGTACAATGTAGAAAAATTGAAAGTGTCTACTCATTCTTCAATTACAAAGCATTCGTCTTTTTATTGGCTGTTACAGTAATATTCTTACAACACTTTCCTGCAAGTTGTCTAGAGGAGAGAAGAGATTACCTTGGAATTTATAGAGAAATAATAAAGGTCAATAAGTGAGTTACTATCTTTATGCTTTAAAGTAATATGTCTTAAAATAAGATGGAATAATGATTCTAAGGAAATAAGGAAATAACTAACATTTGTAAAGGTAGAGGGAAATTAAAGGGACAGTAAAGTCAAAATGAAAAACTTTAATGATACACAGACAGAGCGTGCATTTTTAATCCACTTTCCCATTTATCTCTATAATCAAATTTTCTTTGTTCTCTGGGTATACCTAGGTAGGCTCGAAAGCAGCAATGTACTACTCTTGTGCTTGGCTCACCTAATGTGTTCAGCTAGTTCCCGGTAGTGCATTGCTGCTGATTCAAGACAAAAGACCATGATAATGAAGCAAATTTGATAATGTGGTAGATTGGAAAGTTGTTTAAATTGTATTTCCTATCTGAATCATGAAGAAAAAAATTGGGGTTTTATGTCCCTTTAATTTAAATTGACAGCATTTGATAACTTACCTGGAAAATGAACGTCAAAATTAAATTTTCACGGTTGATGCAGAACATGCAGGTTTATGAGACCTTGCAATTTATTTTTCTGTAATCAAATTGACTTTGTTCTATTGGTGTTCTCTGTTGAAAAGCATACCTATGTAGTTTCAGTAGCAGCAATCCACTACTGGGAGCTAGCTAGTGATTGGAGACTACACACATATGCCTCGACATTGGTTCAATAAATGTGTTCAGCTAGCTCCCATTATTTGCATTTTTTATTCTCCAGCTGCTATTTACTATATGTTTAGCCCGTTCCAGGGATTAAAGGGACAGTCAACACTAAATAGTTATTGTTTAAAAAGATAGAGAATGCATTTACTACCCATTCCCCAGCTTTCTACAACCAACATTGTTATATTAATATACTTTATAACATTTAAATCTCTTAATTTCTGAATATTTCTAAGCCGCTACAGACAACTTATCACATGCTTTTTTAATTTGCTTTTCACAACAGGAGACTGCTAGTTCATGTGGGCCATAGAGATAACATTGTGCTCACGCCCGTGGAGTTATTTAAGAGTCATCACAACACAGCACTAATTGCAAGTCAATAGATAATAAATAAAACGTCATGTGATCAGGAGGCTGCCAGACGATGCTTAAATACAAGGTAATTACAGAGGTAAAACTGGCTGAGTTATGTGCATATTATAAAAGGGTCAATTGAGGTAAAACAGTGTGTGAAAAAAGTGTAAAAAAAAAAGCTTATATGCATTTTAATAAAATTTCCAAAATCTGCTAAATTACTTACACTTTAGTGTTGCCAAGTGTAACCTGCTCCCCCCCACTTATCAGTGTCCTAGTCCAATACTTGTGGTATCATATAAGAATGTGTGCATGTGAGGATAATTACTTATGTAAGCAAGGGGGGTTGAGGAAGGACAGCAGGTACTGCTATTGTTTGTTGCCAAGAGGCATGTTCATTTCCATGGGCATAATGTCACGTGCTTTGTGAAAGCTTTAGCATTATACTGTGCACTGCGTTAGTCAGGTGCCATGTGACTCTGCCCCCTACCGTGCACATGCACAAGTGCATTCTGCAGACTCTATGGCCTGGATATCACCTTCCATATATGGAAATGCCCAGGGGAAGCTTGCTGCAAACAAAACTATGCTTAAATTAAAGGAGTTAATGGAGGTTAAAACAGAAACCATTTTGCAGGTAAGCTTTGGCTGCATTATAGATTTAGAAACTTATGTTAGTTCATACTGTTGTATGTCCCTTTAATATAACTGTGTTACAAAAATTCTGGTGTAGACTGTACCTTTAAGCAAAAAGTATTTTATTATTATAAGTGATACAGCAAATATAAGTCTTCTCATACCTTATATGGCGTATGCAATGGAATTTTCCCTGCTCACTTTAATCTCAGTTTACAAATACACCCAGCATATCTCTTCTTTCATTTCTGAACAATCTTATTTATTTCACACTCTATATTTATACTTTATTTGTATTCTGTGTGTATCCTGTTATATCAGCTTTATTATTTATTATTCAATTCAAGAAAGATCCTCATTAAAGAGGAAGTGTGCAATATCTTTTTTCACAGCCAATAAAGGTATCATATGTGCATCCATTTTTTTAATTGTAGAAGTGTTTTACAATCTTGTCATGCAAGAAAAAGTGAACACTGTATTGTACTTATTGATGGTTTATTTTCCTTTATTATCCCCAGCAGCAAACGCTGCTGGGGATAATCATAATCAAATGAATTATCATAATTCTAATTAGGACAAACTCCATAGGTAAGGCAGCCTTATGAAATCCTGACATTCCCTGCAGGTGTCAGTCTCTGTCCAAAAGTGGAAAACAATAAAACTGCTTAAGAATGGCAGGAAAGACACACATTGCCCATATAAGATCTTTTGGACAGCAATAAATGTCTGATTAATACAATTTATGATACACATTCTCCTTTGAACATAGAATTTTCAGTAGACCAGGGAGGCATCTTGTAGAACTTTCACAGGGAACAGAGGTCACACAAACTGGAGCATATAGTTGAGTGATGTATGAAGCTGTGATTGGCTATAGAGCTAACTCTACTGCCTCCCCTGTTTGCAACACACACAAATATCTCACCTGTGCAGCTGAAAGCTTAAAGGGACAGTCAACACCATAATTTTTATTGTTTAAAAAGATAGATAATCCCTTTATTACCCATTCCCCAGTTTTGCATAACCAACACAGTTATATTAATATATGTTTTACCTCTTTGATTACCTTGTATCTAAGCCTCTGCAGACTGCCCCCTTAGCTCAGTGCTTTTGACTGGCATGCAGTTTAGGCAATCAGTGGAGACTCCTAAATAACTCCACGGATGTGAGCACAATGCTATCTATATGACACACATGAACTAGTACTGTCTAACTGTGAAAAACTTTCAAAATGCTCTGAGCTAAGAGGCAGTTTTCAACGGTTTAAAAATCAGTTTGAGCCTATCTAGGTTTAGCTTTTCAAAAATACCACCAAGAGAACAAAGCAAATTTAATGATAAAAGTCAATTGGAAAGTTGTTTAAAATTGCATGCCCTATCTGAATCATGAAAGTTTAATTTTGACTTGGCTGTCCCTTTAAGGTGACGAGCGGATTGCTTCATAAAGGGACATGAAACCCACATTTTTTCTTTCATGATTCAGACAGAGCATGCAATTTGAAACAACTTTCCAATCTACTTCTACTATTTAATTTGCTTTATTCTCTTGATATACTTTGTTTTAAAGCATATCTAAATAGGCATGGTAGCTGCTGATTGGTGGCTGCACATAGATGGTTCTTGTGATTGGCTCACCCATGTGAATTTGCCATTTCTTAAACAAAGGATACCTAAAGAATGAAGCCAATAACATAATAGAAGTAAACTGGCATGCTGTTTAAAATTGTATTCTCTATCTGAATCATTAAAGAAAATGTTTGGGTTTCATGTCCCTTTAAAGGACCAGTCAACACATTAGATTTGCATAATCAACAAATGCAAGATAACAAGACAATGCAATAGCACTTAGTCTGAACTTCAAATGAGTAGTAGATTTTTTTATAACAAATTTCAAAGTTATGTATATTTCCACTCCCCTTGTACCATGTGATAGTAATCAGCCAATCACAAATGCATATATGTATAGTCCGTGAATTCTTGCACATGCTCAGTAGGATCTGGTGACTCAAAAATTGTAAATATAAAAGACTGTGCACATTTTTTTAATGGAAGTAAATTGGAAAGTTGTTTAAAATTACCTGATGTATCTGAATCATGAACATTTAATTTAACCTGAGTGTCCCTTTAACTGACTCTGCAGAGCTCTAAACCATTCTGTTCCTCACTTCACTTTTCCTATTCTCATGGGGCTAGATTTATAAAGCCCTTTTCTCCACTTTGATTGCAGGTTCACACAAGCATCAGATCGCAACTTCCCTACCCTGTTCTCCACCTCTAAGGTGGAAAATTTCAATTTCTTCCGTCTCTTCCAACTGGGAGATTCACAGCTCCTGCCCGTGCGCGATTGGCTGTGTGCGGGCAGGGTTGCACGCAAGCACAAAGGAGAACTCGGGCAAACAGGGGCGAATATGTCCACCATGAATTGATAAAATGAGCTCATAATGTTAGCTTTCAGGAGACAGAGCAGTAAGTTATGGGAGGGAAACCCATAGACAGAGTTTAAAGGGCAATGGAGTTTTTATTTTTTAAAATCTAATAATGGCCTCTGAGAGGATAGAACTATGGTCACTTTCATTGGTAATGCCCCAGATGATGAGACTATGTGTGTACAATGGGATTAATTATATAGAACATTAAACATTCATCATTTAGATAGAGCATGCCTTTATAAGACTTTTACTTTGAGCTCATGGGATAATTTGCTAAAAAGCATACCTAGGTAGAATAGGGAACAGCAATGACAATCTAGCTTGTGATTGGTGGCTTCATACATATGCCTCTTGTCACTGGATTACCAGGTGTGTTCAGCTAGGTCCCAGTAATGCATTGGTGCTCTGGAGCCAAGTTTAACTATGTGTTTAACGCCATTGCAGGTATATGCAAGCAACAGTGCAATAATAACATAGGAACATTTTCCTTTTACACTTATATGTCTGTTTAAAAAGACATTGTACAGTAGATTTTTCTGTGCATAAATGTTTAGTAGATGATGCATTAATATAGCCCATCTGGGGGTGTTTTTGTAAAAATGTATAGTTCGGCTTATTTTTTTAATAACATTGTGCTGGTTTTCAGACTCTTAACCAAGCACCAAAGTTGTAGATGTATACTAATGTATACAGACATCAGATTGCTTCTGTTTGAACAATGGGTCTTTTCATATGCAATAAAGGGAGGGGGTGCTCTCAGCCCCTTTCAGTGGGAGTCCCAGCCTAATCCATCAACAGTACTAAATTGGGAGGTTCTAAGTAAGTTTTTAAAAGATTTTATACTGGATTTTTATATCAGTATCTGTGCATATTTTTCTTTATAGTAGTGTCTTTTACATGCAGTTATATGAAAATGTGTGTATACTGTCCCTTTAATGAACAAACGACAGCCAGTCACATATTCTAAAGTATTTTCACTGTGGCTGCAAACCACCCAAAGGTGCGTACACGAAGCACGTGATATTAGTGAAGCATTTAACTGCTGTGTCACACTATTAATCTACTCCTCTTGATCTGCAACACATAACAGTGAAGGGAAAAACATGTTTTTCAAATGGCATGGATCCACGCATAAAATTACATAAAAATGCATACAAATACAATACAAATACAATACAAATGAAAAATGACAATGAAATTACTGTAAGATAAAAATCTGCAACAATGGTTATAAAATACTCAATGTAAAAAACAAATGAAAAAATAAAGAAGTAGAATCAGAACAACAAGTGAATAACCAGTGTATAAATAAATGTGACCAGTGCTAAAGTCAATAAATCAACGTTCTTCAATATGTGGGCCAAACGTCAAGAAGCCTGAAGGACAGGATACGTGAACATTTATTACTCATTGAAAAATTGAACATGGACACAGCCTTGTATAGACATTTCTCAAATTAAACACAAGGGCAATATAAGAGAACTAACCTTTATGGGCATACAGAAGATCAGAAAAGACTGGAGAGGTGGTAATTACACAAAAAAAACTACTTACTGCCGAATCCAAGTGGATTTTCAATCTAGATTGCCTCTACCCCAAGGGATTGAACAATAAGGAAGATCTATCCCACTTATTAAATATAACCTGATCCTTTTCTAGCATCTTATACATAACCATTATCATATATAATCTTGATCCTCTCTCCTCAAAGTATCAGTCTTCATATAGAATTACTTGGGTATTCCATCTATCCTTATATTGTTATTTATGTAGAAGTGGGTGAGTATTCCATCTATCCTTATATTGATATTTATGTAGAAGTGGTTGGCAAACAAGCGACCCTAGGATTTTCCATCATTAGAAGGAATGTCTAATATTAATATTATCTATTCGACGGTGATAGACTCAAGGTCTCAATCAATATATATTTGTTCTCAATATCACACATAAGGTTTATTATCTTAAGATATACTACTTTATAATTATCAAGACCAAGACCTTACAGTCCTACAGAGTAGTATTATTCTACACTCTAGCTATTTATTATTCCCATCCTTGTTGAGTAGTAGTAGGTTACTATTTCTACTTTTTGTGTAGTAGTAGGTTACTTTTTCCACCAAATCCCTTTTACTTCAGCTAGAATCCATTACCTAGGAGCACTAGTTAATCCAGATGCATCAACCTTTATTATACACTACTCCCATGTCCTGAGTAGATATATGAACCGTGCTATTTCATCATTTTTGATACAGGTACTTCCGCATCCACTAAAATTACCCCTAAAGATCCACCACCGGCCTATTATCACCAGGTGTTCCAGTCCCCTTTTCCTTCCCTTTGCATTATCTTTTAGTTTTGAGCTTATACGCATAGTTAGCTCTAGATCCCAGTAATCCCATATAGATCTAGTTAGTCAGGCATTTGGTACAGGTTTCATTATATATGGTTTAATATAGATATTATGTCTCCTCGTCTCAGCCTTTAGACTTTAGCTCTAGATCCTGAACACATTAAGTATGTCAGGCACTTGTATAGGTTTTAATACACATGATAGATAGATTATTCCGAGACTGTCTGATCTCCTGCAAGGAACTCCAGAGCCATTAGTGGCTTAATGTACAGTTCTTGCTAGGTGCATATAGCAATACGCC
The DNA here is from genome assembly GCF_027579735.1 of Bombina bombina. NCBI lineage: Eukaryota > Metazoa > Chordata > Amphibia > Anura > Bombinatoridae > Bombina > Bombina bombina. Next base: position 1,136,801,389 of record NC_069501.1, on the reverse strand, counting down.
ACAATTAGACTATAATACCGAGACCGTAATATAACAGTTCTTACACTTTTTTATATATAAACAATCAATTAGTGGTCTGTCTACTCACTCACTGATACTATCAGGTATAGCATTTGAGGTATACCAAATAGCGTATACTTGATTCATGTAATCAGTAACTTTTTGAGGCTAACAGATTCTTTAGACTATAATAGTTCATTACTTTTCGTTTATTTCTGTTCCCGTCTGTTAGGGCATTTTACCAATACGGGCCACTTTTTATTATTTGTATCATATTTTCAGGCTCTAAGCGTCCGTGTAATTTATTAACCAAAAGGGCTGTCTATAAGAATATAAGGAAGGAGAAGGTTAGTCCCCCCCCCCCTTAACTATACATTCACATTTATGATCATATGAATGTTATAAAACATCAGATAGCCATCTTAGCTTTCTTGTCTCTATGTTTAAAGATAGTCATAACTCGCAGTTATCCATTTATCTCCCCCTCAAGGACTATTGGTACTCTATTCCGAAAACCTTAGTTTATCACTCACATATGTCTGTGTGCTAAAATGTATCTCATATACACTATTAGCCCTGTAACAAAAGCGCTATATTAAACTAAATTGTGTGTCAATAACGATATAAGTGATTCTTGATCACTATATCCAATCAGACAGCATATATCAAACACACCTCTGTTCTAAGCAAATAGCAGCATTCCAGAATATGGGTTGTACCTCTCAGCCAAGCCTATCAGCAATTCAATCAGGTGTGACGTCACGGCCAATAGGGGCTCTTGAAAAAACATAATTTATGTAAGAACTTACCTGATAAATTCATTTCTTTCATATTAACAAGAGTCCATGAGCTAGTGACGTATGGGATATACATTCCTACCAGGAGGGGCAAAGTTTCCCAAACCTTAAAATGCCTATAAATACACCCCTCACCACACCCACAAATCAGTTTAACGAATAGCCAAGAAGTGGGGTGATAAGAAAAAAAGTGCGAAGCATATAAAATAAGGAATTGGAATAATTGTGCTTTATACAAAAAAATCATAACCACCACAAAAAAGGGTGGGCCTCATGGACTCTTGTTAATATGAAAGAAATGAATTTATCAGGTAAGTTCTTACATAAATTATGTTTTCTTTCATGTAATTAACAAGAGTCCATGAGCTAGTGACGTATGGGATAATGACTACCCAAGATGTGGATCTTTCCACACAAGAGTCACTAGAGAGGGAGGGATAAAAATAAAGACAGCCAATTCCTGCTGAAAATAATCCACACCCAAAAGTTTAACAAAAAACATAAGCAGAAGATTCAAACTGAAACCGCTGCCTGAAGAACTTTTCTACCAAAAACTGCTTCAGAAGAAGAAAATACATCAAAATGGTAGAATTTAGTAAAAGTATGCAAAGAGGACCAAGTTGCTGCTTTGCAGATCTGGTCAACCGAAGCTTCATTCCTAAACGCCCAGGAAGTAGATACTGACCTAGTAGAATGAGCTGTAATTCTCTGAGGCGGAATTTTACCCGACTCAACATAGGCAAGATGAATTAAAGATTTCAACCAAGATGCCAAAGAAATGGCAGAAGCTTTCTGGCCTTTCCTAGAACCGGAAAAGATAACAAATAGACTAGAAGTCTTACGGAAAGATTTCGTAGCTTCAACATAATATTTCAAAGCTCTAACAACATCCAAAGAATGCAATGATTTCTCCTTAGAATTCTTAGGATTAGGACATAATGAAGGAACCACAATTTCTCTACTAATGTTGTTGGAATTCACAACTTTAGGTAAAAATTCAAAAGAAGTTCGCAACACCGCCTTATCCTGATGAAAAATCAGAAAAGGAGACTCACACGAAAGAGCAGATAATTCAGAAACTCTTCTAGCAGAAGAGATGGCCAAAAGGAACAAAACTTTCCAAGAAAGTAATTTAATGTCCAATGAATGCATAGGTTCAAACGGAGGAGCTTGAAGAGCTCCCAGAACCAAATTCAAACTCCAAGGAGGAGAAATTGACTTAATGACAGGTTTTATACGAACCAAAGCTTGTACAAAACAATGAATATCAGGAAGAATAGCAATCTTTCTGTGAAAAAGAACAGAAAGAGCGGAGATTTGTCCTTTCAAAGAACTTGCGGACAAACCCTTATCTAAACCATCCTGAAGAAACTGTAAAATTCTCGGTATTCTAAAAGAATGCCAAGAAAAATGATGAGAAAGACACCAAGAAATATAAGTCTTCCAGACTCTATAATATATCTCTCGAGATACAGATTTACGAGCCTGTAACATAGTATTAATCACGGAGTCAGAGAAACCTCTATGACCAAGAATCAAGCGTTCAATCTCCATACCTTTAAATTTAAGGATTTCAGATCCGGATGGAAAAAAGGACCTTGTGACAGAAGGTCTGGTCTTAACGGAAGAGTCCATGGTTGGCAAGATGCCATCCGGACAAGATCCGCATACCAAAACCTGTGAGGCCATGCCGGAGCTATTAGCAGAACAAACGAGCATTCCCTCAGAATCTTGGAGATTACTCTTGGAAGAAGAACTAGAGGCGGAAAGATATAGGCAGGATGATACTTCCAAGGAAGTGATAATGCATCCACTGCCTCCGCCTGAGGATCCCGGGATCTGGACAGATACCTGGGAAGTTTCTTGTTTAGATGAGAGGCCATCAGATCTATCTCTGGGAGCCCCCACATTTGAACAATCTGAAGAAATACCTCTGGGTGAAGAGACCATTCGCCCGGATGCAAACGTTTGGCGACTGAGATAATCCGCTTCCCAATTGTCTACACCTGGGATATGAACCGCAGAGATTAGACAGGAGCTGGATTCCGCCCAAACCAAAATTCGAGATACTTCTTTCATAGCCAGAGGACTGTGAGTCCCTCCTTGATGATTGATGTATGCCACAGTTGTGACATTGTCTGTCTGAAAACAAATGAACGATTCTCTCTTCAGAAGAGGCCAAAACTGAAGAGCTCTGAAAACTGCACGGAGTTCCAAGATATTGATCGGTAATCTCACCTCCTGAGATTCCCAAACTCCTTGTGCCGTCAGAGATCCCCACACAGCTCCCCAACCTGTGAGACTTGCATCTGTTGAAATTACAGTCCAGGTCGGAAGAACAAAAGAAGCCCCCTGAATTAAACGAAGGTGATCTGTCCACCACGTTAGAGAGTGCCGAACAATTGGTTTTAAAGATATTAATTGATTTATCTTCGTGTAATCCCTGCACCATTGATTCAGCATACAGAGCTGAAGAGGTCGCATGTGAAAACGAGCAAAGGGGATCGCGTCCGATGCAGCAGTCATAAGACCTAGAATTTCCATGCATAAGGCTACCGAAGGGAATGATTGAGACTGAAGGTTTCGACAGGCTGTAATCAATTTTAGACGTCTCTTGTCTGTTAAAGACAGAGTCATGGACACTGAATCTATCTGGAAACCCAGAAAGGTTACCCTTGTTTGAGGAATCAAAGAACTTTTTGGTAAATTGATCCTCCAACCATGATCTTGAAGAAACAATACAAGTTGATTCGTATGAGACTCTGCTAAATGTAAAGACTGAGCAAGTACCAAGATATCGTCCAAATAAGGAAATACCACAATACCCTGTTCTCTGATTACAGACAGAAGGGCACCGAGAATCTTTGTGAAAATTCTTGGAGCTGTAGCAAGGCCAAACGGTAGAGCCACAAATTGGTAATGCTTGTCTAGAAAAGAGAATCTCAGGAACTGATACTGATCTGGATGAATCGGAATATGCAGATATGCATCCTGTAAATCTATTGTGGACATATAATTCCCTTGCTGAACAAAAAGCAATATAGTCCTTACAGTTACCATCTTGAACGTTGGTATCCTTACAGAACGATTCAATAATTTTAGATCCAGAACTGGTCTGAAGGAATTCTCCTTCTTTGGTACAATGAAGAGATTTGAATAAAACCCCATCCCCTGTTCCGGAACTGGAACTGGCATAATTACTCCAGCCAACTCTAGATCTGAAACACAATTCAGAAATGCTTGAGCTTTCACTGGATTTACTGGGACATGGGAAAGAAAAAATCTCTTTGCAGGAGGTCTCATCTTGAAACCAATTCTGTACCCTTCTGAAACAATGTTCTGAATCCAAAGATTGTGAACAGAATTGATCCAAATTTCTTTGAAAAAACGTAACCTGCCCCCTACCAGCTGAACTGGAATGAGGGCCGTACCTTCATGTGAACTTAGAAGCAGGCTTTGCCTTTCTAGCAGGCTTGGATTTATTCCAGACTGGAGATGGTTTCCAAACTGAAACTGCTCCTGAGGACGAAGGATCAGGCTTTTGTTCTTTGTTGAAACGAAAGGAACGAAAACGATTGTTAGCCCTGTTTTTACCTTTAGACTTTTTATCCTGTGGTAAAAAAGTTCCTTTCCCACCAGTAACAGTTGAAATAATAGAATCCAACTGAGAACCAAATAATTTGTTTCCCTGGAAAGAAATGGAAAGTAGAGTTGATTTAGAAGCCATATCAGCATTCCAGGTCTTAAGCCATAAAGCTCTTCTGGCTAAGATAGCCAGAGACATAAATCTAACATCAACTCTAATAATATCAAAAATGGCATCACAGATGAAATTATTAGCATGCTGGAGAAGAATAATAATATCATGAGAATCACGATTTGTTACTTGTTGCGCTAGAGTTTCCAACCAAAAAGTTGAAGCTGCAGCAACATCAGCCAAAGATATAGCAGGTCTAAGAAGTCAAATTTTTGAGGTAAGAAAAAATATGATAATTTAAAGCATAATCCCAAATATGAAACTGACTGTCTGGAAATAAGGAAAGTTGAACATTCTGAGTCAAGGCAAATAAATGTTTGAATACATATATTTAGAACTTTATAAATAAAGTGCCCAACCATAGCTTAGAGTGTCACAGAAAATAAGACTTACTTACCCCAGGACACTCATCTACATGTTTGTAGAAAGCCAAACCAGTACTGAAACGAGAATCAGTAGAGGAAATGGTAAATATAAGAGTATATCGTCGATCTGAAAAGGGAGGTAAGAGATGAATTTCTACGACCGATAACAGAGAACCTTATGAAATAGACCCCGTAGAAGGAGATCACTGCATTCAATAGGCAATACTCTCTTCACATCCCTCTGACATTCACTGCACGCTGAGAGGAAAACCGGGCTCCAACTTGCTGCGGAGCGCATATCAACGTAGAATCTAGCACAAACTTACTTCACCACCTCCCTTGGAGGCAAAGTTTGTAAAACTGATTTGTGGGTGTGGTGAGGGGTGTATTTATAGGCATTTTAAGGTTTGGGAAACTTTGCCCCTCCTGGTAGGAATGTATATCCCATACGTCACTAGCTCATGGACTCTTGTTAATTACATGAAAGAAACGGCTCACTAACGTTATTAAAAAATGGCATAATCATAAATCTGATACCAATATTGAATTATTCCTACAAAATGTAATGAATACAAGACATCAAAGCACTATTGAATATTGTCTATTTATTGGATCAAGTATCGATCACATTTTTTGTTTTGTTTTCCCCACCGGAAGTGACGTCACTGACACACGGAGGCTAGGTACCAGATGATTATGCTAGACGCATATGTTTTAAGATTTTGTTCTCACTGACAATCTAATATGCTTACGAATTGCTTTCTTTTAAGAATGTTATAAAGTCTTATTTTTGTTATTAAGAATAAACGGTAAACCGGAAACGGTTATTGCTGGGCACTTCCGGTTGTCAGTTACCAACCCCTATATAAGGCCACCAGATATCATTCCAAACCAGTCTTGATAAAGGCCTAGAGAGGGCCGAAACGCGTAGACCTGCACTGGTAAGCCTTATTTCAGTTAGAGGACTTATTTTTGAATGTTCTACACATTTGTTCTATTTCTTTTTTCCACAGGTTTTTTCCCACAGGATCTTCTTCCATCTTGGCCTAGCACCTGTTGGTAACGACAGTCACTAGGGGCAGATATTATTATCATTGGATATTTTTGCAACATAGATACATCAAAATTATCGTTTGTTGCGTCACTGTTTCAGTTATTTTTTGGTTTTCTACACTTTCACTATCCCACAGGATTGACACCATTGTTTGTTTTTGTTTTTATTGAACATCACATTACCTTTGGACAATTTTTGGAGTTATGTTTGGAGATTTTTTTCACTAAGAACATTGATTTATTGACTTTAGCACTGGTCACATTTATTTATACACTGGTTATTCACTTCTGATTCTACTTCTTTATTTTTTCATTTGTTTTTTCAGTTGTTTTTTACATTGAGTATTTTATAACCATTGTTGCAGGTTTTTATATCTTACAGTAATTCATTGTCATTTTTTATTTGTATTGTATTTTTATGCATTTTTATGTAATTTTATGCATGGATCCATGCCATTTGTAATTATTGTCTATTAAATATTTTAATATCGTATACCTTACCTTAGCCTCCGTTTGTCTGGCACCTGGGCACACTCTTCACATTTGTTTCATTTGAGGTGATAGCTAGGTATCACCCCCCTGGGCCTTCAAGGTTTAGTTGGCGCTGGAGTATACCTCTGTGTTAAAAACATGTTTTTCAGCAACTGGTTAATTCCTATCCTTTTTCTGAGCCAACTAATGTGTATGTATAATGTGGGTTGTTTTTCTGTATATAATGTATATGGTTCCTATGCAAGCCTGAGTTTTTTTCTGATATAATTACATATTTTCTATTAATTGCATTTCTAAAAAATGATAACCTGTGTGTTCTAAAAAAATATTCTAATGGGCACCTTATTTAAAATGGTGAGGCACCCCAATGCACACTATGTAACAGACAACTAATATAAAGACATTTTGCACTGTAAAATCAGTATAGTACACTGTGACTTGAGTCAATCTATATAGATATGGAAAGTTACGGGACAAGACGATAAGCTGAAGAAATAGTTTTGAGGCCCATATTCTATAAACACAAAAAAAAAACTGAAGTTAAAAATAAGATTGTCAAAAACTATATGTAAATAAAAAAACAGAGCTAAGAATATAATTCCCAAGAGGCATGTGAAAAAAAAGCCTATGGGTAAAGCTGCAGTCCCCAACCTGTCAACACCAATGGCAAAAAGCACACAGGTAAAAATGGAAACACATAAGGATGAGACAGGGAATGAGAAGCATGAGCAGGGGAATTAAATGGAAGTAAGCAAAGTGAGAGAGGAAATATGCATCAACTGCTTCGTAGGGAAGTCAAATTTGCCATTCATTAGAAGGTAGTAGAAGTTTGTAACACAAATAGTATAGATTTTGTTACTTTAAATACTGTATTAAGGTGGAAACTTTACAAATACTATATTAAGGTAAAAACTTTACAAATAATGTATTAAGGTGGAAACTTTACAAATAATGTATTAAGGTGGAAACTTTACAAATCCTATATTAAAGGTAAAAACTTTACAAATAATGTATTAAGGTGGAAACTTTACAAATAATGTATTAAGGTGGAAACTTTACAAATAAATACCAGTGTTCATATTTGACAGCAATGCAATATAAATATATACATTTATTTTTTTATATTTTTTTTTTGGGGGGGGATGTGCAAGAGAGGATGGATTTAACTTTTTTACATCTTATTTATTTTGTGTTCACCCATACGTAGTTAGTACCAAATTATTATTGTACTAATGTCTTTTGGCAACAATGTTTTTAACCCTTGCTAAAAAAAGGGATCTGCAAAGTCAGAAAATATTTTAGGCTTTTTTGGGCTGAAGAAAAATCAAGGGTACTATAGAGAAAACAAATAATCACACGTTCTTATTGATAAAGTAAAACAAAAAAATATGGCAAACTAATGAGCCACTCGAAAACTTACTTTGTTTGCAGCCTTTTTTTCCATTTTGTTATTCTTGTGAAGAAAGTCTGCTGTAATGGAATTATGTTTTATATTTTCCTATGTTTTGGCAATATTTTGTTGGCATATCAGCTGAGGAGCAGTGCAATGCAGAGAAAGCGCCACATAAAATCTCTGTTGCAATACATTAACTAATGAGAGGGGTTGTGTTCCATTAAAACTTTATCTACGGCCACTTAAAGGGACAGTCTACTTGAAAATTCCCATAGTTTAAAAAGATAGATTATTCCTTTATTACCCATTATTATTTTGCATAACCAACACTATATTAATATACTTTTTACCTCTGATTTCCTTGTATCTAAGCCTTTGCTTGGATGCACTGAGACTGCCCCCTTATCTCAGTGCTTTTTAGAAACTTTCATTTTAGACAGTTAGCGCTGGTTCATGCATTACTCAACAGTAGTGAGCACAATGTTATCTTTATGGCACACATGAACTAGCACTGTCTGAATGTGAAAAGCTGATAAAAAGCATTGAGATAGGAGGTAGCCTGCAAGGGCTTAGAAACAGGCAGAGACTTAGTGTTTTAGAGGTTATAAAGTATATCAATATAACAATGTTGGTTGTGCAAAACTGGGGAATCAGTATTAAAGGTGTTGGTATTTTTTATTGTTTAAAAATATAGATAAGTGACTGTCATTTTTAATTTGATTTTATGTAATATTCACATGAAATATTAGAATGTAAGCTCCCAAGTCCACCTGTCCTGTTGATCACTTTATGTAAAGATGGTTTACAGCTTACAGTGACTCAAGGGCAGGGCCTTCTACTGATGATTTCTGTAAATGTTTTCTGATTAGTGTACTAAGTACTCTACTACATAATAATAGTAATTCTTTTAATTTTTTTCATCCCCTAAAAAATGTGATAAACATTTTCAGCACACAGGCTGTACAAAGACTAGGGGGTGGGCCTGATTTTGGCTTGCAGACAGTGGTGATTCTAGAACTTAAAGGGACATTTTCATTTCAGCATTTGAAATAGCTTTCCCCTGTGGTATCCCTACCTATACTGAAAGATTCTATACTCAAGTATATACTTAAGAAAAGCTGTGTAAACATATTCACTAGAAGATATTATACTCATTTTATACTCTGCAGCTGGTATAAAAAGTCATTGGAAACACATTAAGGTGAAAACTATTTTAAAGTACACTGTCCCTTCGGAGGTGATAATTTGAAAGGCTAACAAAGGTGGTGAAAAAGTTTAAAGAAACAGGACACAATATATGGAGCCCTTCAACTGGGATTCTACATGCGTCTTTGAAGGTACATATTACGCACCCCTAAAGAACCTCCACTGCCTACCGCTAAAATAAAGAACCAAAATGCACTGCCACATCTGAGCAGCACACAGCCAGTAAGTCAATCGAAGTGGTATAGGGGTAGACAATTATCGGCAATGTCCAGCTCAGGACCAAACTGCCAGGGTTTAAACACAGTATATTTATAAAGGGCCATTAGTAAAATAATAAAGTGTTGTAATGATTCACAGCATTTTACTATTGTATTACCGTGTCTCTTTAACGCACTAGTAAGTACAATATGTTCAGTCATTTACAAAAGCATTGGTATTTCTACAAAACAGGTTTATGGAATACAAACAAAATGTGTTTTTTCCAACTTCCTTATAAAAAGCTCATTTTGTATTGCAGCTTAAAGATAACACAAACAATTCCTGTATGAAGTCATTTATTCAGGTTACGTTTATTCACAAGAATGTCTCTCCATTTGTTGTTATGCTACCAGTATGTAGTATGCATACGCCTTTTGTTTAGCCGTATGGGCAACAGAGTAAAACTGTGTAATTTGGCTAGATTGTAAAATAGTATGGAAATCAGTAATGTGTTAAAAGTGTGATATGAAACCAGAATAGAACAAAATGAATAGCAAAACAGAGGTTTTTTTTTTTTTTTACTTCCTGTAGTTCAAATTTGTTGCTGCAAAATGTGTTGTGATAAGGCAGACTGAGACAATATGCAAACGCACTCAAGTATTACTTAGGGCTCCATGTACGAAGCAGCGAAAGCTGCTCCGGAGCCTTTGCGGGGCAGGTTCACATATGCGAGCCTGCTTCCCGCAATGTAAGAGAGCTCTCTCGGTGATTGACAGCCCCTTCAGTCGCGCGACTGAAGGGGCGGGCATTACACACTCCGCTGAGTGTGTAATGATACATACGGGCAAGCGGATCCGCTGCCCGTGTGTAGCTGAGGCGGGCAGACAGCTTCGCGAGTTAAGAAGCTGTCCGCCCGCCTCTTAGTACATGGAGCCCACAGAGTACAACCATGTCTTCTATTGCGAACAGTGCTCTTTAATACAACTGCCTTAATCTGCCTTCCCTGTCTTGTTCTAATTCTTGTGCCCCCATATAGCACAGTAGAATCTGCTGTGACATTACTAATAAAGATAATAAATAATATTGTCCACAAAAAACATAATGCTGTATTAAAATCCAAAAAAGTGCTAAAAATTAATTTTCTGTAGTAGTAAATAATAATAATAATAACAACAACTTTAAATATGGTCAGTTACGTCATTCTTTGCAGCTTTTTATAGAGTGCCAATAACACCTTCATATATAATTGAGATTGTGGCAGGAGGTGTAAATCTGTCATGAGACTGTTCGTAACAGTTGCGAGTCTACAAAATAAAATATAGCATAACAGTTTGCATGGTACTAAGCGACATGCAAGTCCCGGGCAAGCATCTAGATGGGATTGTTTAAAGTTCCTCTATAATGGGATGCAACTACTGTGGAAATTTTGAGGTAAAATATCTTTACTTTTTACATAGAGATGGTCATATGATATTTTTAATTAGCGTTTTACAGATATGCTGCATTATATATGAGAGAGAGAGAGAGAGAGAGAGAGAGAGAGAGAAGAGAAAGAGGGAGAGAGAAGGGGCTCAATTTATCAAGCCCTTCTCCTCCTTTGACTGCAGGTTTGCACAGGAGAACCTGCAGTCAGGAATTATCAAACAGTGGTCATCGGACAGCTGCTTCCCTACCCTGTTCTCCACCTCTTAGATGGAGAATTTCAATCTCCCCAGTCTCGTGCAATGTTAAATTCTGGCAGCGAATTGCTGCCTGCCAGAGGAGAGCTCGGGCGGACAGGGGCGAATATGTACGCCCCTGCCCACCAAGGATTGCTAAATCGAGCTCAAGAAAAAAGACGAGAGGAGGGAGAGAGAAGAAAGGAGAGAGGAGAAAGAAGGAGAGAGGAGAAAGAAGGAGAGAGGAGAAAGAAGGAGAAAGAAGGAGAGAGAAGAAAGAGAGGGAAAAGAGAGAAAGAGAATAGAGATTTTAACATAGTATTTAATAGGTATATAGTAAAGTAATACAATTCTCATGCTGTTTCTAAAAACGGTTAAACACACATTTAAACTCAGCATTCCTATGCTGTTCTGCAACTGCACACAGCCTGTGATTGGTGATTATGAGAATATGTAAATCACAAGAACCAATGTATTGCGAGGCTTGAATACAAATAGAATGGTGTAACAAATGGCATTTTCGTAGTAAATTGCAGCGTCCCTTTAATATAATTGAAGTAATTTATAAAAAGGACAAAAGCTGGTAAAGCAGACTTGTGTTAAGAGACAAATTTTCACACAGTCACAGTATTCAAATCAATTGTAGGTCACATTTCATATAGTAATGTAAATAAATTACAGGGAGCTTTGCTCAGTAATTTTCCCAACTACTAGTTCCCGCACCACTCAAGTTAACATGTTTTAATCTCACTTACGTTCCACCTTCTCAAACATGACAGAAAACAGGAAATCTCTGGGGGTCATGTAATGTTCTCCATCATATATCAATGAAGCAAACTGCATAAACCGCTGTTTTCGGATTGACTGCTTTTCTTTTGTATCGTCAATAAGATCTGCATTCTGAAAAAACAGAAGCAAGAAAAATGAATACGTGTACAGATACAATTAGTCAAACTAAAATAATAAAACATACCTTTCGATATCATTCCTATATTTTTTTTCCCTTAAAAAAATAAAGAATCACCAATTGTATATATAGAATAAGAACTTCCAGACAGTAAAACTTGATTTATGTATAAACTCCACATTTGCTAAGTACCACACACTATGATAGTAAATTATAAATAATAACAGACAAAAACACAAGAAATACAAACACCTTGGAGGGCTGCGACCATAATTTTGGCAGCCCTGCACTACAAAGAGCTAAGACACTATGGCCTAGATATTAAAAACCTCTCTGCTCCGGTGAGATATTCTAAAATGATCCTCCAGCACGGCGAGATCACTAGTAAATTTTCAAAAGGCAGATTTTGCTTTACTTCTCCAAGGGGAATTCCCTACATGTCTGGTCTGTATGTGAAGGAGAGAGAAGTCCTTTGCAATAGTGCACTGCATGACATGACAGCTCTGTTGCATTTACACTTTGTGCTTTCTATTTTATATCACTTTACACTTCTGAATAAATTTTATTTTAGACTTTCTATTTTGTATTTTAATTTTGTATACAGCAGTGTATTTAGGATTGTGATTTTACAAATTCGGATTATGCCATAGTTTGTGTATATTTAGGAAATTAGGCTCATACTTTGTATATTTATGTGTATCTTTTACAGATCAGATTGCATTTTGCATGTCTTAGTTAAATTATACCTGAAAAACTGCCAGCTTCGGTTTCCCAGAGAGAGTCATTACTTTCTATGGGCCAGATAATCATTCTCTAGCTTGGAGAGAGATTATAGTGCTGACTTTATAGGGTCAGAACTCGCTGAATTTTCTAATAAAAGGGGAGGAATCCGGAAATCCCAGAGAGATGAGAGATGCCTTCCATAGAATGTAATAAAGCTCTCTGGGATACAAAAATTCACATGGGAGAGAGAAGGTAACTGGAGAACCCCTTGGGCTGATATAAAGGCTCCGCTTGCAACAATCAAAAGCACCGACACAACAACCAATAGGATCACCAGATTGTAAAGATACAACTACCTAGGGGATCCAATAGAATCAAATCACAGAATACAAAAACCCACTGTTTACAACTGCAAGGATATGCTTGATAAAGGCTGTATTAATCAGCTGAAACGCGTTGCCTACTCCTTGCTACACTGAACATTTTCATAGTCCACTTTCGAAGTGGACCGCCAAGACTACATCAAACCACGGACCAACAAATACGCTTGAAAGATATTCTGAAGCGTTCAAGAACAACCTTCAAAGCACCTAGTCCTCCTTTCAAAGGACCGCCAAGAACAACTGAAATACCTTACCTAATAATTGGGCCTAAAGAAACCTGTGGACACCTGCAGATCGGATACTCTGAAACAAATAGAGTACGGATCTAAACAGAACACATTCGCAACAATTCAAGAGGTTTTGAAAACCTGAACCAGGCAAAAAGCCCAGCCATCTGACAAAAGGATTAACGGTTAAAGCACACTACCACAATACCCCAGCATCTACTTCTTCAAGTGTGTGTAATTGCAGAGACAAACCAACTCGACATACTGAAACCACTACAACACCGGCAGCGGCTATCCCGGCTTCCGATCCACATTCATCACAGTAAAGATTGAATTGGGTACAAAAAGAAACTAGACCAGAAACAAAGTATCCCAAAAGAAACAACGGGTAAGATTTATTATACCTACACCAACTAAGGAAGTTAATGTGAAGGACAGATAACCAAAACTACTTAACAGTGACTTATAATCGCAATATATATAGCAATTAGATAAAAACGTGTTGCAGCACGCCCGCACATACTATCCCCACGGAGGACTTAACAACAGCGCTTTTAACAAAAAGCAATTAACAATTACTCTAACGATCACGGCAGAAAGACTTTATCTTTCATAACTTATACGATTTTTACTGTATCACTTTATTTTTGTTTCACTTTTATTATTTGTTACTATTGTTGATACCATTGACGCTATTTTAATTATATTGTTGATACCATTGACGCTATTTTAATTATGTATGTTCAGCTTTAAACAAACGAATATGGTAAATATGGTAATTAAGAATTAATATTGCGAATATTCTTTGTGGATACCATACTTCTTCACAAGTCCACTATATCAAATCCATAAAAAATATCTGCAATTAAACCAAAATTCAAAAATTCAAATATACAGATATGTTTGTATAACACACTAAGTAACAGGGATTGGAAAACATATTATATCATTTTATTCACACTGTATGGTTGGCCAACCAGTTAGATTTGTTTTAAGAATCAATTTCTATTGTTTTAAATTTTATTGTATGTATTTATAATTCTAAAAATAAATAGATCTCATTGAATCCAACTACATAGTAAGACTATCTTTCCTTATTGGGTAATTAAGCACAAGCGCTTAAGAGTCTCATCCAATCCAGATTTTACCTCCGCTTGCAACAATGCCAAATTAAACTGAAATGTTTTTGCTATAATTTAACTTGCTTTTGTCTATATTTTAGTATATTTAGTTAGTATTGCCGGAGCACGGGGTATTCGAATTTCAGCACTACATTAAAAAGTAAGTTATAGGTCATCTTCATTACAACTGATAAATTAAACTCAATCTACAATATTGCTATCATTCCAGATCCGTTTAAACTAAGGGGAAAGTTTACCATTACTTTAAATTTCAACCTTAGTGTCCCTTTAACTGGACAAAATATATTAATCTAGTGATCTATCAATGTTCCTTTTATATTTCTGGATGTAAATAATGAAGCTGTATAGAGTTAACAACTGCAAGCTGCAGTAAGTTTTGATTATTTCCTGTAATGTTATACAACTTTAATAGTTATAATAAATGTCACAGGTGCTCATAAGTTGTTTGTGGTTTTGTAAGGAGGGTTAGACCACAAATCCACAAACCACAATGGTATTGAGTATTAGTAGGTGACGAGTAAATAAAATGATGAACAGTTCTTAGTTTTGTTAATTTTAAAAAGAGTCATTAAACACCTCTTGGTTTTGCGTATAAAGTATGCTTTGTACTACGCTCTCTAGAGAAGACAAAAAGCAAAATCTGAAACCTAAAGCGCTGCAAATTGCATAAACCAGCTTTTTAATTTACAGGTTACATAATTTGCTTTTTAGCCCCTCTTTAGGGAGCGTGGGACAAAGTACAATTTGACACTAAATAAGAGCCAACAATGAAACCTGCAATTCTAAGTGACAGAAAAGATAATGCAATGTTTATTAGATGTCCACATATTCATGAGACTTTGTGCTTTTTCAATTCAATCCTATTTATGTAATTTTGAAAAATAAAAATACAGATCAAAGACAATTAGCCTAATTTTTTTCTTTTCAACAACAGATTAAAATGGTACAATCGTATTATAGTTTGATTTAAATACATGATCAATTTATCATACAAAACATCTGGCACATTTGGAAGAAAAAAGGAAAGAAAGAAAATACACAATACAACTAAAATAACAAAAAAGAAATTAATAACTCAAACAATCAGTGGTCAACCAATACCTTCATTGTAACATTATCTTAAACTTTGCAGCATTTTTTTACTTAGCTTGTGACAGTTTAGGGTACAATAGTCTACTTTTGAGATATATATACACGCACATATTGTATATATAAACACACACACAGTTCTAAATAGAAGCATTTTTGCAAAATACTTCAATTAGCCCGTTGATATTTAAAGGGACAGTCTAGTCAAAATTAAACTTTTACAATGAGATAAAGCATGCAATTTTAAACAACTTTCCAGTTTACTTAAAGGGACAGTCTAGTCCAAAATAAACTTTCATGATTCAGATAGGGCATGTAATTTTAAACAATTTTCCAATATACTTTTATCACCAATTTTGCTTTGTTCTCTTGGTATTCTTAGTTCAAAGCTTAACCTAGAAGGTTCATATGCTAATTTCTGAGACCTTGAAGGCCACCTCCTTTCAGAATGCATTTTAACAGTTTTTCACCTATAGAGGGCGTTAGTTCATGTGTTTCATATAGATAACACTGTACTCTAGCACGTGAAGTTACCTGGGAGCCAGCACTGATTGGCTAAACTGCAAGTCTGTCAAAAGAACTGAAATAAAGGGGCAGTTTGCAGAGGCTTAGATACAAGATAATCACAGAGGTAAAAAGTATATAAATATAACTGTGTTGGTTATGCAAAAGTGGGGAATGGGTAATAAAGGGATTATCTATCTTTTAAAACAATAACAATTCTGGTGTAGACTTTCCCTTTAAACAAATTTGCTTTATTTTCTTGGCATTCTTTGTTGAATGCTAAACCTAGGTAGGCTCATATGCTAATTTCTAAGCCCTTGAAAGCAGCCTATTATCTCAGTGCATTTTGACAGTTTTTCACAGCTAGACAGCACTAGTTCATGCATGCCATATAGATAACATTTTACTCACTCCTGTGGAGTTATTTATGAGTCAGCCCTGATTGGCTAAAATGCATGTCTATCAAAAGAACTGAGATAAGGGTGCAGTCTGCAGAGGCTTAGATATAAGGTAATCACAGAGGTAAAAAGTGTATTAATATAACAGTGTTGGTTATGCAAAACTGGGGATAGGGTAATAAAGGGGTTATCTATCTTTTTATAAAATAAAAATTCTGGAGCAGACTGTCCCTTTAACATTGCACAAGAGCTCTCTTGTACAATGACACCCCCTGCTCTCGCTACAAACCAAAATTGCTGGAGTGCAGGCCATGATGATCAACCTGAACAAGCCTCAAAACCTGCTAATGCAGCTTAATTCATTTTCCTTTATAATGTGTGTTACTTCTGTCACAAAAGATGTATTATTTTCACTTGAGCAAAAAATGCTTTTAATAAAATATATAGCTATTTCAAAAGTGTATTTAAGTATGCACCATGCACCAGCATTTTAAACACAGCAATTGTTCAGAGAGCCTAAAGCGCTTGTACCATCTGGTAATGACTCAATGTGTTAATTGCTGAAATAATACAAGCCCCACTGGCGCTTTGAGCAGCTGAGGTATCTAAAATGCTCCCACACTGAGAATATCTATTATTATTATCTAGTTATGCTTCACATGCATGTACATCTATGTGCATTGAATTTTTTACCTGAATGTCCCTTTAATTAATGGGACACTGAACCCAAATTTTTTCTTTCTTGATTCAGATAGAGCATGACATTTTAAGCAACTTTCTAATATACTCCTATTATCAAATTGTCTTCATTCTCTTGGTATCTTTATTTGAAATGCAAGAATGTAAGTTTAGATGCCGGCCCATTTTTGGTGAACAACCTGGGTTGTTCTTGCTGATTGGTGGATAAATGCATCCACCAATAAAAAAGTGCTGTCCAGAGTACTGAACCAAAAAAGCTTAGATGCCTTCTTTATCAAATATAGATAGCAAGAGAATGAAGAAAATTGATAATAGGAGTAAATTAGAAAGTTGCTTAAAATTGCATGCTCTATCTGAATCACGAAAGAAAAAAATTGTGTTCAGTGTCCCTTTAAATTTATAATTCAGATAGAGAACACAATTTTAAACAACTTTCCAATGTTCTTAAAAAGTATTATCGAAATTGCTTTGCTCTTTTGGTAGCCTTTGTTGAAACGCATACCAACATATTTTTTTTCATGATTTAGATAGACAGTTTAAAACAACTTTCCAATTTATTTCTATTAATTTGTTTAATTTTCTTGGTATCCTTTTTTTTGAAGTAACAGCAATACACTACTGAGAGCTTCCTGGACACATCGGAGCATATCTGTGCAACCACCAATCAGAAGCTAGTTCCCAGTAGTGCATTGCTGTGCCTGAGCCTAACATAGGATACCAAGAGAATGAAGAAGATTAGGTAATAGAAACAAATTGCAAACTTGTTTAAAAGTACACATTCTATCTGAATCATAAAGTTTGCTTAAAGTGAAGGTAAAGTTACCTTGACACTGATACAGAATCCAATTATTTGTTGAAAATGAATGGGACTTTAATTCATGATTTTTTACAATATTACTTCCAAATCCAGTAATTTCTATTTCAATTCCCTTTTTGCCGATTTTCACAATCAACCCATTTTTTTGTTTGTTTGTTTTATTTTTGGTCAAGTTTTTAGAGCAACCAGCTGAAATTCTGGCCGTTAGGCGGCCATGACCCTACGTCATCCGCCTACTAGATGTACTGCGCATGCGCTAGAGTCTATTTCATTCTTCAAAGACTACACGGGTGTTCTAGTTTCGCGCATGCATACTTCTTCTGAATAAGGCCGCTTTATGTAGGTGAAGGGAGATGGGTGTGCTGAGAATCGCGCATGCGCAGTTACATTGCTCATCGTGAACGCGCTTCTGCTGTTACGTATAGAGCCGGGTAGGATCACTCTATACGTAACAGCACTTCAAAACCGGATATAGAGGTTGGGAGGAGTTATCCACAGAACGGTAGGGAAAAATATAGATAAAAATAAAAGACAAATATTTTTTTTTATAAAACCAAGTTAGCGATTAGCATATTCTATGTTGAAGGAATACATAGATATATTACAATTAAATAAACTTTACCTTCACTTTAACTGTTCAATGTTAAATACTGCTTTTTGGACTCTTGCAACTTTAGATTAGTTGAGTAAATTTGCCAGTTTTTTAGGCACCGTTAGTGTCTGGTAATGCTGAAAATTTGAAGTAAATCGGTTGAGGGTTTTTGGAGTTATGCATATTTTTTTGACGCAAAATGGAAGGGAAATGATTAATCTGCAAAAAATGGTGTATTCATCTTTATGAAACACTTTTCATTTGTGCAGAAATGAGCAGTGGTTACTGAGATTATATTTGAAAGGAATTTAAAGGGATATAAATGTCATGGTTCAGAAAGAGTATATCATTTTAAACAACTTCCCAATTTACCTCTAATATCTATTTTTCTATATAAATGTATATCTCTATCTATCTATCTATCTATCTATCTATAAAGTGTTCTTGCTTTAACTTGTCTTTTTGTTCAACAAGTGTCACAGTTAAGGATTGGGCTATGGCCAGAACGTTCTTGCCCATTTGTGTGTCATCAATGAATAAACCTTTGCCATAACAAGCATATTATGTATCAAGCACATGTCTGACTGCAAATCCTCAATGAGCTAATCTTGGGTGCATTCCTAGTGTTGAATCACAGGAGAAATTACATCTCGTTTAACACCTAAAATCTGTAAAGTCAACTCTTCAAAGCTTAAAGGAAATCTAAGCTTTACAGATTATATATAAATCTGTTTAAAGGGATATTACATTTATTTTAATATATAGTATAACATTTCAACACTACTGCATTGCAAAATAAATGTTTTATATGTTTTTCAAATAAGATTTTTTTTAAAGGGGCACTACAGTCAAAATTAAATGTTCATGATTCAGATAGAACATGCAGTTAGTTCTAAGAGACTTTCCAATTTACTTAACATAATAACATTTTGGATCACATTTTTATAGGCACACTTTCTGAGGCACCATCTCCTACTGAGCATATGCTAGTCTGTGATTGTCTGATGGCTGTCACATAATACAAGGGGCAAGCAATGGGGAAAATAATCTACAGCTTATTTGAAATTCAGAGTAAGTGTTATTGTTTTATTATACACTTCTTAATTACGCAATTCTATTGTAGTTAATGGTCCTTTTTTCATTACTTTAATGCTCAAGAACATACACCTTGAAAAGCCTTGAGCATGTTTGTATTATCTCTTTAGCTGCAGCTAGTTAGGGACAGATACAATAGAGTTCCGGCACTGAAGAAGCCATCACAAATAACATGTTGCTGCAGGATACATTTTCAGGGGTAAATAGAGATAAATTAAAGCAAAATGAATAACAAAGGTACCTTAAAAAAATACCACCACTGAAAAATAGAAGAAAAATGTCATAAAAGTTCTAACTGGTAGGAGAGGACATTCTTGGAACATAACCTGTCTTTATCATGTGAAGAATAGAGAATAATGAAACACTGGAGCATTTTTTAACATTATTATTTCAATCATTGTGGCATGATAATCAATAGAAAACTATTTTTGTGAACACAACACAACTATAAATACATAATACAAAACTCTGCCTACTCACAAATCAACTAATCAATTTGAATTGCATATCTAAACTTCGCAGTGCACCATATGTACATCATTACCTCATCAGTGTGAAAACAATTGTTAATGTGCCTGCACATATTGTGTATCGACATTTGCTGTGATACATGTGCATTAGTGAATATAAAATGTGATTATAATTCAGGGATACTAAGATGGCGTATGATCTTTTTGATACAATTAAAAACCTAAATAATGGGGGGGGGGGGCGTGTCTAGCAGCCATCATGGTCGGCAGCATAAATGAAAGCAGAGCAAAGAGTGTTTATAAAATAGCCGTTTTTCTACAAACTGCAGACGTCTAATTTGATTTCTACAACTAAGAAGATCTCTCTATCAATCTCTGAACCTCCTGATACCTTTGGGACCTAAGTATGGACACCAGTTTTAGAGACCCTTTGCAACGTAGGGTGGTAAGAGTTCACAATCTCCCCTCTAACTGTGTAGCAAAACTGCAGCCAATGACCTACACACTAATGAACCCTTCAAACTTTATCCCTGGAACACTGAGTCTATGCAGAATTGGAATAGGATAAAGGCTTTATATATATCTAGGATTTGAGGAGTCTTTTTATCTCTGCTTTGTCTCCCCTACATCTGCCCTAGTAATTTGGAAGCTAGTGACTATCTACAGCTGAACTGTTTTTATTTTTTGTTTTCTTTTTCTTTTGTGGGGAAGTCTCAAAGTTAGTTTGTTAACCCTTTCATGACCGGGTTAAAAAGTCTACATCGGAACAGCGTTCTGATGTAGACAAATTGAAATCACGTGATCGTGTAAAAGATTGCAAGATTTCAATTATGGGATCGGGTCTGGGGGGCGTCCCTAAGACGCTAGGAACGCCCTCCAGACCGCGATCAAATCATGCAAGCCTAGTAGGCTTCAGGACAGCCGTTTGCGATGACATTGTATTCCGTCATAACGGCTTTTAAGTTAACTATCGAACTGAAGTGGTCAGGATATATACACTTATAAGTGTGATTTAACCTTTTAATGCCGTTATGCCGTTGTATTCCATCACAATGGCATAACGGCATTAAAAGGTTAAATCACACTTATAAGTGTATATATCCTGACCACTTCAGTTCGATAGTTAACTTATTTTGTGTTCTTTTTGGTCACTAGAACTTAGTGTTCACATTATTACATGGATGGTTATCAGTTTAAAACTATGCAAATCGTTAAAACTCATTGGCTAGCTATGTATATTACATCCCCATATATTTACATAGTGATCACCAGAGAGAGTTCTTTTAGCTCTATAACCCTATTGCAGATAGAACCAAGCATTTATGCTTCATCTCAACCAGTGAGGGGCCAAACCAGAGTGGACCCAACTTTGTCCATATTACTTGAAATGATTATAGGTTGTGGAACATACAGCTATGCAGTCTATACTAATCAAATCTATAAGCAATTATGGGAACCATACCTACATTAGATTATTATTCTGGACTAGTTGGTTGATTTAGCTGACCACCATTCTGGGCATCACTTGTCACTAGGTTCAGTAGGTTACTATACCTAATATATTTTCATAAGGAATATAAAACAGACCCAACCAGGCTACTAGTTTATCTTATTTGGCTATTCATGGGCATAGAAATCCCCACTATTACTCTATCCCCTCTGCAAAAGGGAGGATACGTTTTCACAGCTATCCTATTAACTCTACAGCACCATGGTTTATCATGATTGGCTATAATTTCCTCCTGTATCCTAAATACACTGAGAACCTCTATACATCGAATAGTTGCACATCACCATAAATAGTTCATTAACAGAAGACTAGATATATTATACATGTTCTCACTTTCTACCCTACATTACTGATCAGGAAGTTTTGAGACTGCCCAACAGACAAGCTTAGTGCTCTTATATCAATATAGTCATTTCCATACTACACTTGAACTTCATATAGATCCCGCCTATGGATATCTGGTGACACTGAATCGTTATTTATATGCTTGTCTCTTTTATTTTGTTGTTAACCTCTGCTTAGACCATCTATCATAGGGATAATGTGTGTTTATTGGTATATATATTAGTTCTTTATTTTGCTTGACTTGAATATTTTTATTTTATATTATCCTAAAGGTAACTGCTTACTAATACTAAGATCCCCTATTTCCACTCGAGCGGCTCTCGCCCGCTGTATTCCCCTTACCCAATTCCCCACTCAACAACTCAGCTAACCACATACTCGTTCCACAAGAAACCTGATCTGTAGTTTCCATAATACAATACATGCTATAGAAAAGGAGGGAGGTTTCTATTCCATAGGCTCAACATTCTTTCAGGCTGTTAATCATTGTATCCTCGCTGAAATTACTGTCCATAACACGCTCCATTAGTGGACCTAATTATAATTTAGAGACAGATTTTTGCTTTTGATGTATATTATTAAGCTGTGAATGTCATTGTATTTGCAGTGGATTGTGAATTCTCTTACTCTTGTCTAAAAGTGACATGTCTTTTGAATGTTGTAGCCATGTTGCCTTCAGTATGTTTTGATAACCTCAATAAAAACTTATTTACCAAAAAAAAAACTCAATAATGGACGTTACACTCGCCTACACTCAAACGCTGCACACAGCTACCGGGAAGGTATACAGTTGGGCTCATAAGGTTACATACCCTGGCAGAATTTATGATTTTTTGGCCATTTTTCAGAGAATATGAATGATAACACAAACATTTTTCTTTCACTCATGGTTAGTGTTTGGCTGAAGCCATTTATTATCAATTATTGTGTTTACTCTTTTTAAATCATAATGACAAAAGAAACTACCAAAAATTACCCTGATCAAAAGTTTACATACCCTGGTGATTTTGGCCTGATAACATGCACACAAGTTGACACAAGGGGGTTTGAATGGCTAATAAAGGTAACCATCTTCCCTTGTGATCTGTTTGCTTGTAATTTGTGTGTGTGTATAAAAGGTCATTGAGTTTCTGGACTCCTGACAGACCCTTGCATCTTTCATCCAGTGCTGCACTGACGTTTCTGGATTCTAAGTCATGGGGAAAGCAAAAGAATTGTCAAAGGATCTGTGGGAAAAGGTAGTTGAACTGTATAAAAAAGGAAAGGGATATAAAAAGATATCTAAGGAATAGAGAAAGCAAATCAGCAGTGTTCAAACTCTATCAAGAAGTGGAAAATGTTCAGAGAGGAATTGCCTGGTATTTCGGCGCTGGACTGACCGTAATAGGCGGGGTCAGACTGATATACTACAGGAAAGTTCTACTCTGTGAAAAGTATTACTGGGCTAAAAGAAGTTGCACCCAGGTGGTAAATTGCCATAGAACAGGCTAACAATTGTATTGAGCTGGTTGATCGTTCCTGTGAGTGCACGTGTGTGTGTGTGTGTGTGTGTATATATATATATATATATATATATATATATATATATATATATATATATATGTGTATATATATATATATATATATATATATATATATATATATATATATATATATATATACACATACACATATATATACTGATAGGGAAAGTAATTTCCCTATGGTATCACACATCACTGTGAAAGCAGAATTGCAAAACATGTATGGTGTGTACTAAATGTGTAAAGTTGCAATGTGTTTGTTTAGTTTAAATATTACTTTTCAATAGGTATGTACATTCAGAAAATTTGTTATGAATCGAATGCTGAATATGGCCGTCGCCTGTGGCATTTGGCTATTTTCAGTTCTTAGTGTGTTGGAACAATAGTGTTTGCAACGGAACGAAGTTCTGATGCAAACACAATTAGTAAAAATGAAATCACGCAATTGTAATTTCAAGGCCGAGATCAGATCATGGAGGACTGCCTGCGCTGCTAGGAATGCCCCCTAGGCCGATCCTTGTCGTTGTCAAAGGGGGAAGCTACAGAACGCCATATATGGTAGGACGTTCAATGCCATCCTAACTTAAAGCCCAGTGCAGCTAGGAGGGCATGGAACGTCCTAACGGTGTGAAGGGGTTACAAAATCTAACTCTCAAAATAGCCAATGGCGGAGGCCATATTCAGCATTTGTTTCATGCACATCCTAACTTTTTCTGGGTTGCGACTTCTTGTGCTACATGATTTTAAGCTAAATGTATTTTTTCCCTGTATGTCTAAGTTAAGTGTTCTAGTCTGGGGCTGACAGATGTATACAAAACTTTGTATTCAACAAAAATATAATATATTGTGGAGCTTTTTAATTTACTAAAGCTTACACAATAAGAACAACAAAGAACATATATATCAATCTACCTATCTATCTATATATATATATATATATATATAAACTGCATACTGACAGACTGTATGCCAGTACCTAAGATGGTGGGGACGAGTGGGGGGAGGGAAGAGAGCTATTTGGGAGGGATCAGGTAGGGATCAGGGGGTGGGAGGTGTCAGGTGAAAGTGTAATCTCTACAGTACAGCAAAAACCTTACAAGCTAATTAACCCTTTCACTGCCATGAATTTCAAGTGTGGCGAGCAAAGCCATGTATGTCTGCTAGGTTCCTAGAGAAGCTTTAACAACCATTTGTCTTATGACTGCAGTAGTTGTGTGTAAATAATTTTAGTAAGAAACCCTATGTTTGCAAAAAAGTAAAAATAAAATTATAGAATCATATCTGTTGGCTAAATAGTGGCATTAAATATACCAAAATGGGCCTCAATGATCAATACCTTGGGCTGTCTACTTTAAAATATATATATATATATATATATACTTTTCATAGTTTCATAAGTGATTAAAAACAAAAAACAAAAATAAAGGCTCTATTTCTGTTTAAAAAGAGCGATAGCAAAAATGCAAAAAAACTTCTCCAATAATGGGCAAGTTATTTTCTCTGATAATGAAGGGGTTAAATACTGTGCATATCATTCACTCACTTGACTTAAAGGGACAGTTCATCCAAAAAAAATATCCCCTTTAAATTGTTCCCAATGATTCATTTTACCAGCTGGATGTTTTAAATTGTTTACAAGTAGCTCCTTTACCCCTATTTTGGCATTTGAAATAGCCGATTTAGCCTGTGGTATCCAAACCTATACTGAAAGTTTCTATACTGGAGTATACTCTATTGAATAACCTAAGTAAACACAGCCAGCAGAAGAGATTACACTCTCAGTGGGGGGCATGATAGTTAAGTAATATAATGATAATTTTCCATTGTTCTGTCTAAGTATTGAGCTTTGATTTTCTAGGAAAAATATAAGATAAGGAAGCAAGTCTGTGTACATAAAAGTGATAACATAATGAGATCTGATATTACCTGAAGCTCAACTCATTGTAATAGGCTGTGGTTTAAAAGCACAAAACCAGCTACTTCATATACACAAATAAACCGAAAAATGCAATTTCTCATAAATGTTATACTCTGCAGCTGGTATAACAAGTCATTGAAAATACATTTTACAGTGTACTGTCCCTTTAAGCTATGAAAAAATGAACAGTAAAATTTAACATGAAATTGAGGCTGGACATGATCTGCTGGATAAGACATCTGAAAATGGAACAATCATTCTATTATGTTCCAATATGAAGAGAAGAGGGGCACTAGAAACTATGATAATTAGGAACAGTATGCACAGGGTGTGTGTTTGTGGACCAAGTCCCTGCACAACTATCTTGAAAAGAATTTAGTATTGAATAAACCAGGTTAAGTTGGAACAAAACTACTTATTTAACAATAATAGTATTATGGCAGAAAAGTACAGATAAGTCCATAATTAAAAGAAGCATAGAGCTGAACAAGATTTTTACTCACCCACCACTCAATCCTGCAGCCAAAGGCAAAACAGGTGCAAAATAACATTACCTCATTGACTATATTAATTTGTCCATTATGTTCTTAGTAAATCCTTTACTTGTGTAAACAGTCTTTGAAAGGTTTGAGGTGCTATTGAAATGCAGATGATACTCATGAAAACATAAAAGGTAATTTAATGCGACTATATAACAAATTCTAAACTATGAAGTCTCTGCGGTAAGTAAAGAACTAACCTAGTAAACAGAACTGTTTATTGGAAGATTAAATACCGAATATCAGAAGAAAAATGAAGAGATTTTTGATAAACACTTTTTTAGATAAATATAAATATGACTGAAATGCATTCTACACTATGGGGGATATCTAGCAAGCCGTCAACCGCAAATACTCCAGAATTCCGCATCGTAATTGTTGCGAGATTGATCCGACCTAATTGTCAAAGCCTACAGACCGGCAAAAGTTGAAATTTGTGACGTAACATACGGTCCGCCATTCTCAATCCGACGCAGATCGATGCTTATGTCATCACAGATGTTCTGAATACACATTCGGCTCTGACATTTTTTCACAGTTATCAAACTTAACAGGTACACTCACGGCTATTCGGACGCATCGTACCTGGTTTTCAATCCGCCACCCTGGAGGCCGCGGATGCCATACAAATCAATGGGAGTCTGAAAGCAGCGAAAGCTTATGTTCGATGCTACAAGACAAAGAAATATAACCCATTGATTTCTATGGTAGAAAACAAGTAACGTTTACACCTAACACCCTAACATAAACCCGAGTCTAAACACCCCTAATCTGCCGCCCCCGACATCGCTGCAACCTAAATAAAATGTATTAACCCCTATTTCGCTGTTCCCCGACCCCGCCGCAACCTAAAGTTATTAACCCCTATCCCACCGCTCCCTGACACCGCCGCCACTAAATAAACGTATTAACCCCTAAACCTCTGGCCTCCCACATCACTACCACTAACTAAACCTATTAACCCCTAAGCCTAACAACCCCCTAACTTTAAATTAAAATTACAACATCCCTATCTTAATATAAATTAAAACTTACCTGTAGAATTAAAATAAACTATTTTAAACTATTAATTAACCTACCCTATTATACTACAATTAAATTAAAATACTGATTAAATAAACCAAATTACATATGAAAGAAAACTAACCCTACTCAAATACTATTAAACATTATTAAAAGTACTAAATTACAGAAAAAAAACACTAAGTTACAAAACCCCCCCACTAAATTACGAAAAATAAAAAAACAAATTATCAAAACTAAAAAAGAATTACACCTAATCTAATAGCCCTATCAAAATAATAGCCCCCCCCCAAAATATTTTTTTTTTTACCTGTAAAAAAAAAATAAAAAAAAAAAATACAACCCCCCCCAACAGTTAAACCCACCACCCAACCAATCAACCTCCCCAAATAAAAAAAACCTATCTAAAATAACCTAAGCTCTCCATTGCCCTGAAAAGGGTATTTGTATGGGCATTGCCCTTAAAAGGGCATTTGGCTCTTTTACATGCCCAGACCCTAATCTAAAATTAAAACCCACCCAAAAAAACTTTAAATAAACCCAACACTAACCCCCGACGATCCACTTACAGTTATTGAAGTCCCGCTTGAAGGATCTATCCAGCCGGCAAGAGGTCTTCATACAGGCGGCCTCTTCTATCTTCATCCAGCCGGCGAAGTCCTCATCCAGGCAGCAAGAAGTTTTCATCCAGACGGTATCTTCTAGCTTCATCCATCCGGTGCGGGTTCATCCTGAAGACATCTGGCACAGAGCATCCTCTTCATATGGTTGCCGCTGTAAACTGGAACTTCAATACAAGTGCATTCCAATTGGCTGAAAGATTTCAATCAGCCAATAGGATTAGAGCTGCTAAAATCCTATTGGCTGTTCCAATCAGCCAATAGGATGAGAGCTCAGTCCTTAGCTTAGATTTTTTTGGATAGGTTTTTTTATTTGGGGGGGGGGTTGGTTGGGTGGTGGGTTTAACTGTTGGGGGGTGTTTGTATTTTTTACTACAGGTAAAAGAGCTGATATCTTTTGGGCAATGCCCCACAAAAGGCCCTTTAAGGGCCATTGGTAGTTTATTGTAGGCTAGGGTTTTTTATTTTGGGGGGCTTTTTATTTTGATAGGGCTATTAGATTAGGTGTAATTCTTTTTTATTTTTGATAATTATTTTTTTTATTTTTTGCAATTTAGTGTTTTTTTTTTTGTAACTTAGCGTTTGTTTTTTTCTGTAATTTAGTACTTTTAATAATGTTTAATAGTATATTTAAATAATTTGAGTAGGGTTAGGTTTCTTTAATATGTAATTTAGTTTATTTAATTGGTATTTTAATTTAATTGTAGTATAAGTTAGGGTAGGTCAATTAATAGTTTAAAATAGTTTATTTTAATTCTACAGGTAAGTTTTAATTTATATTAAGATAGGGATGTTGTAATTTTAATTTAAAGTTAGGGGGTTGTTAGGTTTAGGGGTTAATAGCTTAATTTAGTTTTTGGCGATGTGGGGGGATGACAGTTTAGAGGTTAAAGGGACAGTAAACCTAAAAAATAATGTTATATAATTCTGCACATAGTGCAGAATTATATAACATTATTTTACTGCTATAGTTATAAAACCCTTTTTTCCCTTTTAATATTTAAAAAACATGCCGCTTTTACAGACCCGCTCTCTGCTGAGCGGGTCTGTTTTTTTTAGTCAGCGCATCGGGCCAGCTGTATAGTCACAGCCCGGCCCGACCGCGCCATAACATTAAGTGAAGCTCGCTCCTGCTGTCAGACAGAGCAGGAGCGAGCTGCACTTAGTCTTATGGCGCGGTCAGCAGAGAGCAGAGAGCGGGTCTGTAAAAGCGGCATGTTTTTAAAATATTAAAAGGGAAAAAAGGGTTTTATAACTATAGCAGTATAATAATGTTATATAATTCTGCACTATGTGCAGAATTATATAACATTATTTTTTAGGTTTACTGTCCCTTTAATAGGTTTATGAAGTGGTAGTGATGTGGGAGGCCAGAGGTTTAGGGGTTAATACGTTTATTTAGTGGCGTCGGTGTCGGGGAGCGGCGGGATAGGGGTTAATAACTTTATTTAGGTTGTGGCGATGTCGGGGAGTGGGGGGATAGGGGTTAAACATTTTAGTATAGTGGCAGCGTTTAGTGACAGGGTATAAATAAAGTTGGGAAAAAGCCGAAGACGCGAGATTGCTGACTGCTAGTTAACAGTCCGATGCTCATCGCCCCGTACTTGGTGCGCGTCTTTTTGCTAGCTTTTTTTTATAAATAAGGAGAGCGCATTGAGATACGTGGCTGCGATGTTAGGCGAGCGTATTGATGCCGGCGAATGCAACACAGTTGACGACTTGATAGATATCCCCCTAAGTGTCTATTTACTTATTCAAAAAATATATCTACTTAAAATGTAATATTTATATTTTGGTGTTCCATAATGCACTAAGGGGAAGATTTATCAATGGCGTGCATTAATGCTCCACAAAATGGCAGCTAATTCGCCACTCATTGACAAAAAAGTGTTTAAATTTGCAAATATTTATATATAACCCCCCCCCCCCCCCAATTTAGCTGCACCAAAAGTTGGTTTGCCAAGGTAATGATAAATACATATTGTGCAACCTAAATTACCTAACGAAACAAAAATATGTGACTTGTTCGGACAACATTTTTACATTTTGCTAATAATCATGAAGCAGGTATCTGAATGCCATGCAAGAAATACAAATTCATATCACAGAATAAAATTGGAGCATAAAATAGATTGGGGAAACATAATTTTAAAAATGGCATATTAAGCACCCAGACACCTGCTGCATGATTATTAGCAATGATTAAAATATATGCCTGAATATATGTTTGCCCACAAAAAAAGAGCATTAAAGTTTGCAAAGATTCATGTAAGTTAATTTACTTGTATGTGGCATCTAATTATCTAATCATGTTGACTCTAATCCAGTCCTTATTCTGAAGATTCTGTGAACTCTCCTCCTAACTATCTGGATGTACATTAGATATTTATTTTTCCTCTCTTCTGGAGGCCGCATCAGCATAACCAACATCAGAAACATTGCCATGTTACAAGCGGTGTAATACTGGACCGAAATAGAAAAAAAAGACATAGCTTGTGCAACTCGTCACGCAACCCAGTCAAAGGTAAGATTTGTTAATATTGTTTTGCGAACAAAAGAGAGTGTATTATGATAAATAGTTGCATCGCACAAATTGTAAGTGCACAAATTACACTCTCCTTTGAGCCTAATACAAAAACAGGAGGCATTTATATTCAATATATGCAGCAAAAGCAACACTGTGGGGACAAACTTCCTTTCTGCCCTTTTCTTGGTGCAAAAGCATTTCAGAAATATCCAATGTAATTCGTATCCATTTTTCTCCCTGCGAATTCTTTAGATTTTGCTTTGATACATTTTGACCTAAATAACAGGTCATCCTATTACTAAAGGTCCTTACAGACCAAAAACTAATATTTGAGAGTGAAAATGAGGTTATTCTTCTTATTTGTTTCTTAAATAAATAATCACAGACCAGTTTAAAAAAAAAAAAGAGGATGTAATAAATTTTTTTCTTCTGCCGCTTTACTTTATTATTCTATAAACATCTACAATGAATGAAATTGATAAACCCCAAGGCTAAAAGTGATTTTTCCATTCCCAATAATTACTTTAAAAAATAGATGTCCATTATGGTATCTGTTATTTGGCCTAACTAATGATCTGTAAAGTGGCATAAGAACCTTGTTATTTCTGCTACTAATAACTCTCCCAATGCAACCAAGTATTCAACTGGCCTTACTGGCTGCACTGCTGCATTGTGTACCAAATTTAAAATAATAATTCCCAAGTCCCTTTCTTCTTTAGTTACAGTCAGTAATCTACCATTGAGATTATAATTGGCTCTTGGGTTTCTGGATCCTATATGCATAATTTTGCTCTTGGTAATATTACATTTCAGATCCAATTTATTTGACTAGTCCTCTAGTTTTTTTAATATCACTGTTCATTTGATCAACCCCTCCTGGATCAACTCTGTTACAAATGTTTGTATCATCAGCAAACAAGCAATCCTTCCCCTTAAGCCCACTTCTGATATCACTTCTAAACATGTTAAACAAAACAGGCCCAATAACTGACCCTTGGGGAGCACCACTAGTTAGCTGACCCATCAATTGCATTTTAGCCAATCGGTGCTGAATCATAAATAACTCCACAGTAGTGAGCACAATGTTATCTATATGGCACACATGAACTAGCAGTGTCTAACTGTGAAAACCTTTCAAAATGCACTGAGATAAGAAGCGAAATTCAATGGCTTAGAAATCAGTTTGAGCCTACCAAAGTGTAGCTTTAAACAAAAAAACAAAACAAGAGAACAAGCAAATTTGATGATAAAAGCATATTAAAAAGTTGTGTAAAATTGCATGCCCTATCGAAATCGTGAAAGTTTAATTTTGACTTTAATGTCCCTTTAAAGGGATATAAAGGTCAAAATTGAAATTTGCACGGGTGCATTTCAATTTTAAATAGAAGCATTTTTGCAAAATATATTAACATTAGTAAAATGTTTTTAGTAAAAGTTATTAATATGTTTCAGCATATGCTGTGAGGGCCCGGGCATCGGTATTCAAGCTCAGAGAACTGGTGATGTGTGTATTGTGCCTGTGAAGACTTAAATTGTATCAAATGTCGCCACTCTCTGAGAAGGTTTGGCGTTTAAATACCGGTATATGTCCTTCACAGCATATGTGCGTATTCCGCTGAAAACAGTAATAACTTTTACAGGAAGCATTTTTGCGGATACAAGTATATTGCAAAAATGATTCTATTTAAAATTGAAATGCACTCATGCACATTTTAATTTTGAAGAGGGCAGGGCTACCCCCATTTTTTCAATCATTATTCATGGTCAAATCCTATAAATGTGTATTAGTCTGTGATTTCCTAGCAAGGTGTATGTGCTTGGCTGAGGAGCCAATGGGGCAAAGCTACCATCTGTGGGATTATGACTGAATCCCCCCCTAAACACCATCTGAAGGTCATTTGATTATGGGGGGATCAATGACAAGAAAAAAAAGAAAATAATATTTGAAAAAATAAAGCAGCAATATGTATTGCAAAATTCTTTTTAGATACAAAGATACAGTATTAGGCAGCTTACAATTTGTGTTTAAAGGACCAGTAATTACAGTAGATTTGCATAGTCAACTAATACATGATAAAAAGACAATGCAATAGAACTTAGTCTGAGCTTCAAATGAGCAGTAGATTTTTTTTTTCTATTTCCACTCCTCCTGTATCATGTGACAGCCATCAGCCAATCACAAACCCATATACGTATATTCTGTGATTTCTTGCACATGCTCAGTAGGAGCTGATGACTGAAAAAGTGTAAATATAAAAAGCCTGTGCACATTTTGTTAATGGAAGTAAATTGGAAAGTTATTTAAAATTGCTGCTCTATCTGAATCATGAAAGCTTAATTTTACTTAAATGTCACTTTAATAAACTGTCCATTCGTAAGCAAAACATGTATTGTTTTGCAGTCCACTGATATATCTTCAATGTATCTCCTTTGCTGTGACCAGATAGGGACAGAATGATTTCCTGTGTAATATGTTACATTTCATAATCCTGCTGTATACACTGCAACCTCCATGGGGATAGTGGGAAAAATACAATTTTCAACATTAAATTACAGGAAGAGCAGGCAAAATATATAATGAAAATACACTAAAAAAAAGTTTGTTGATTTTTTATTTATTTATTTTAACTATGGATAATTAAACATTTAAGTTGAATTTCAATGTCAATACTAAACAGACCTATACACAATTACTCGCAGAAGCAGGTATAGAACACACTAACACTACTAGTAAGAGGAATGTGAAAAATGTCTTTGATGTGGGGAACGTGTAAATATAATAAAGCCATTAAGACATGCAATCTGAAGGATGAGATAAAACATTTAAATAAGTTTTATACAACCGATTTAAGGAAATAAAAAATAATGGAGCTGGGGGCAGCAAAGATATAAAAGCTGCAGATCAAAATCAGGTGCAGTCATTATTTTCACATAAAAAAAAAAGTTACATCCTCATAGAAGTAGCATTTAGCGCATGATAACAGGGTTCACAAGAGTAATTCATGCCAATAGTAGCTATTAAATACTGTCAATATGACTCACTGTGTATATAAGATATGATGTGAAGCAGGATGGCCGTTCACTTATCCTATATTTCAAAAGATAAATAATTAGTAAAATATTTTTCTTATTAGAAGACTGAGGATAAAGCCAAGCCTCAGGATCATTTTTCTAGACTATTTGTTGAGGTGATAAATCAACATTTGTCAAGTTCAGAGAATTTCATGTTCATTCCGCCTCTTCTAGTCACAGTCTGATAATATGCGTGCGCTGCTTTCATCATTTTCTTACAGCCTGGATCAGACGTACAGAAATGCTACAGCTGTTAACACCCCCAAAACAAATGTAGCTAATTAAGACGGGAATCTTTCTTCTGGTTACATTTGCAAGACAAACTGTGAGAAACACACCTGTTAGGGAATGCAGTCTTCAGAGATTCTTTAGCTTTTAATAATTATTTATACCATCTGAAGGTGAAGAGCGAGATGAGTTAATTTCAGACAAAGTGTCTGTGATGGTGTTCAGATGTGGTTAAAGGTTGCCAGATACCATATTATGTCATGTTTTGAATTTCAGTTGCTCAGCGCATTAGCTATTCATCTAGTCAGGTGGTTTCCTTTTTTTCTTTTTTTATCATCATTTTTAAGAATGCACCTTTGGTGCACATTGTTTTAATACACCAGTGACGCTTGACCTTCACTTATAAAGTACAGGGATATAATGATTCATACCTAGTCATTATTTCAAGTGGTGTTAGCACACGTAGTATAATTTTTTGGGGCTGAACTAGGATTCTATATATGGTTTTTGTAGGAGGTTAAAGGGACAGTAAAGTCATAATTAGACATTCATGATTTAGACAGAGCATACAATTTTAAACAACTTTCCAATTTACTTTGATTATTTAATTTGCTTCCTTCACTTGTTATCCTTTGCTGAAAGGTTTATCTAGGTAAGCTCAGGAGTAGCAAATAACCTAGGCTCTAGCTGCTGATTGGTGGCTGCATATATACTGATTGTCATAGGCTCACTCATGTGTTCAGTTAGAAACCAGTAGTGCATTGCTGCTCATTCAACAAATGATACCAAGAGAATGAAACAAATGTGATAACAGAAGTAAACTGGAAAGTTATTTAAAATTGTATGCTCTACCTAAATCATGAAAGAAAAAAAATGGGCTTCATGTCCCTTTAAGCACAGAAACACCCAGCAGTTTTAAATATAAATTTACATAGTACAGCGGAAGAAAAGTTCAAATCTCTAAATCTTTTATGATAGGGGACCTTTTGCACTCACTGTACTTGTGGGAATGGGGATACTTACGCATTTTGTGCTAACTTATATTTGATCTATTTAATAGCCACTATTTGCTGGTCCTACCCTGTAGATTATGTTGCTTCCAGAGTGGGCCTGTGTGTATGTTTTTTAACTTATGTTTTAAAGTATGCGTTTTTATGAGTTTATTACAGGTTAAGTTTTAAATAGATTAAGTCCCCAGTTTATTTGTATAAACTGCAGTACAAGTGTGCTACATTAATGCGCTGTTATCTAATCTCCCCCCCGCTTGTGTGCCATTTCGCATTAAGCACTGCCTTGGTATTATAGGACATCTAGAGAGAACAGAGCAGTTACATCCTCTTGGTTTACCTGCAGTTTTGGAATTTATTTCTGAAACCCTTTCACTAGAATTAAAAAAATAAATAGTTTAAAGAGACATAAAACACTTTTTTTCTTTCATGATTCAGACAGAGCACACAATTTTAAACAACTTTCCATTTAACTTCTATTATTATCATCACATTTTCTTTGTTTTCTTGTTATCCTTTGTTTAAAAGCAGGAAGGTAAGTTTAGAAGCACTATATGGCAGACATTTTGCAACAATGTTATACATTAGCAGGAGCACTAGATGGCAGCACTATTTCCTGTCACGTACGGCCCCAGACATGTGCAAGCTACCTATCTAGATCCCTCTTCAACAAAGAATAACATGAGAGCGAAACAAATACGATAATATAAATACATTGGAAACTGTTTTAAAAATGGTATGCTCTGTCAGAGCCATTAAAGAAAAAAATTGGGCTTCATGTCCCTTTAAGCTGAAAACTAGTATCATAAGACCCCAGCCAGTCCAGATGCAGCAATGCCTTTGCTGCTTTTAAATTTAGCACTAAATATTTAAAGGGACAGTCAAGTTTAAAAAAAAAAAAAAACTTTCATGATTTAAATAGGGCATGTAATTTTAAACAACTTTCCAATTTACTTTTATTACCAACTTTGCTTTGTTCTCTTGATATTCTTAGTTGAAAGCTAAATCTAGGAGGTTCATACGTTAAATTCTTAGACCTTGAAGGCCACCTCTAATCTGAAAGCATTTTGACATTTTTTTACCACTAGAGGGCGTTAGTTCATGTGTTTCATATAGATACCATTGAGCTCAGGCACGTGAAGCTCCTAGGAGTCAGCACTGATAAAAATGCATGTCTGTCAAAAGAACTGAAATAAAGGGGCAGTTTGCAGAGCCATAGATACAAGTAATCACAGAGCTAAAAAGTATATTATTATTTTTTTATTTTTAATATATTTTTATTGAGGTATTCAGGATAGGCAAACAAGCATCACAAACAGTGAATATTGTATTACATTACGTGATAACATTCCATGACATATTCATATACAGTGCCTATATAGAAGTTAACCTTCCCTATAAACTCTAAAGGCCACTCTTGGACCTTATATGGAGAAGCATTGCCGAAGAAAGGGGAAGGTATAATAGAATAAAGGGACCGCTCTTGGATCCCGTCACAGGTACCTCAGGTTTTTTACTTTATAAAGCTTAAGCAATCGGGTAACTCACTATAAGCAACAATCTATAATAACATCAAGGGTCTCTGGAGAACACTCATGATCGTAGATAAAGTAGTGATCATCTAGAGTACTATCATAATAGGAGTACAGTCTGCGAATATAGAGAAAACTCAACCACAGGGACAGAATTATTAGTCAATCAAAAGTTAGGTCTCCTGGGAGATAAGCTGCGGCACTATTGAATGGGAGCCACTCACAAGCAGGCCTTCCTACAGAGTCTCTGCGCCCCACTGAAGAACTTTATAGAGTGTAATGCACCTCTGCGGCCGCCGCTCCATTGGGACCCAATGTCAGTTATCTAAAGGAGTCGTGTTAATCCCCTATGATCTATGTAGAAAAATAGTGTATATGCCTTACTATCCCGGCCGCTGACAGCTCGGCGTTGGGGAAATTAGTTATGCGAAAAAGATAATAGACCCAAAATGGCCGCAGAGTTAGGAGAGCTTCCTCCGCATTAAGAGGTTCATAGTCTGCCTAGCAAAGCATTTACCCCAGCCTCCAGCATTGCAATTAAACATAAACCCTGCACGCCATGGTAACTAGGTGGCTAGCTTATGTATGTATGGCCCTACACTGTACTTCCTTCCCCAATCACACATCTAAGCAATAAATAGCTGTTCCTTGTGGTTATGTATATAGAGCAGTACTTTTGCATTAGAGAAAACAAGTACATTTAACAAACAGGCTGCACAGACAACATGAACATGAAGGGCAGTAACTCAAATAAACTGTTATTATGTACAGAGGGGGGGGGAGGGGGAGACACGTATAGGCACAAAGAGAAACTAACTCACAGATATCCACCTGTCATAAAGTGGAATATTTGATGTAGGTACTATCCTATGCAAGTAGACAAAATATGTGTGTAAGAGCAATATTTAGCTTTTCAAGTAATATTAAAATTATCAAACACGCTTCATAATCATTTTGAATGAACAGACTGGGAGCTGAAATACATCGCTAATAAATGCAAGAAAAAAGGAAGGGGAGGAATGTAGAGATATCAAAGCAACCCTCGTAATAAACTGGGCAAACCTAGAGTCATATATTCCTTGCAGTGTCCAGAAATCAAGTACTCAATCTGCACAATAATCAGTTATATTCTTCATGAA
This sequence comes from Bombina bombina, assembly GCF_027579735.1. NCBI lineage: Eukaryota > Metazoa > Chordata > Amphibia > Anura > Bombinatoridae > Bombina > Bombina bombina. Next base: position 1,136,764,441 of record NC_069501.1, on the reverse strand, counting down.
TGCAGAATATTAAATCATAGTATAGTTAGTGAATGGGTCCGAATATCAAACTTAAGAAGGAGCATGCAGAGTATGCAAAACGCTGCTGCAACCCAGTTGGTATCCGCTGCTACTGCCCGGTTCTCACCCTACTCCGGTTTTTATGCTGGCACAGATAGGCAATCCAGGGCCCTGTGAGAACAGGACAAACAAATATAAAAGAGCCATGCTATTGACTGATAGGGGAGAGTCTGGAGATGCGTGAGCGCTGTAGCGCTTTGGGGTGTCCACCGCCATGTACAAGCGGTTATATTTTGTCTCCCTCCGTGCGTGCAGGCCACTCGTGTCAGTCGAGAGAGAGTGAGGCTCCGGTCTAAGGCCTAAATCTGCTAGCGCAAATGGCGAGGGACGCACCTGTGAAGTTGTAGGCACTGTGGCTCTCTGCGGCTCCTGTGCGCTCTTCTCCCACGCTGTCATTCCGCGTGTGCGCCGTTTGTACAGTACTAATGAGAGCATCAAGTCTCTCGCAGATCCTCTTCCCATGAGCCACCAGGAGGTCCCTGACAGCGGTGTAAGATATTCGGGTTTCAACTCTGAGTGGCGGTGCTCCGAAGCCTCCCCCAGGCATAATGGGACAGCAGAGGTCTGGAGAATGGTCATAGACTTGTAAGTGCTGCGACGATTCCTCCCGCTGTGTGCACAAAGCCACTCATACGGTGCTGTAGTATATGCGGGCAGCTCCACCTCAACTTACTGCAGCTGTCTTCTGTGTCAGACTCGCTCCAACTTATTCCGTTGATCTCTCTGCACCAATCTGTTTAATGCTTAGGTCGCCATATTGAATATTTCCGGCTCCAAGATCCCCTCATTGATTGCTCATATTAGGACCTGCAGTAGCATAAAGAGGCTTTTGTAGTTCCCCAAACTCGATCACATAGCATCCCCACTAAGTAGGACTTTACTTTAGTTACTTCAGGCAGGCGGATTTGATATTTATATTCCTTTTTGAGAGTCTTGGGTCAGGAGCTCTGTAGGAATGCAGCCATCCATGTCGGCGGTTAGCTCCGCCCCCCAAACGTATATTATTATAACTATGTTGGTTATGCAAAATTAGGGAATTGATAATAAAGGGATTATCTACCTTTTTAAACAACAAAAATCCTGGTGTTTACTGTCGCTTTAAACTAGTTAAAGGGACATTAAACCCAAACATTTTCTTTCATGATTCAGATAGAGCATACAAATGTAAACAATTTTTCAATTTACTTCTATTCTCAATTTTGCTTCATATTCTTGGAATCCTTTCTTGAAGAAGCAGCAAAGCACCACTGGGAACTAGCTGAACACATTGGTAAGCCAATCACAAGAGCATATTTGTGCAGCCACCAATCATTAACTAGTTCCCAGCTTCTGAGCCTGTCTAGATATGCTTTTAAAAAAGGATACAAAGATAACAAAGCAAATTAGACGAAAGAAGTACATTAGAAAGTTGTTTAAATTTGTGTGCTCTGTCTGAATCATGAAAGAAAAAAAATTGGGATTCATGTCCCTTTAAGTACTTTTTAATGTTTCCCATATAGTTATTTGTAATGGAGCTTTGATATTAACATGACTATTATGTCTTTTTATGAAGGCTGTAAATCAGCATCTGACTGAAAGTACTTGGCCGTCATATGCCTTCTCCTGGAGGCAAAAAATGTACTGAGTATAGTAGAGGATTACTAGGAGTATGGGTTGTAGCAAAACTTTGGAACATAGAGGTCTTTTTGCCTCCTCCTTATGGACAGGAAATATAATCCTACAAGTAATTTTCATCTTATGAAATAAATCATGAATAAATTAAATGTTTGCAGTTCTGAATCTTTTTTTCTGCTTCTCAGCATTCTTCTGCAATGTGATTAAACACATAGTTAAAGTCAGCACCAGAGTAGAAATTTCTAGCTGAAAACATCTGGTGAATCAAAGCTAAGAGACATAGGTGTGTATTAATGAATCGCCAGCTAGCTCCCAGAAGTGTAATGCTGCTCCTAAGCTTTCCTCAACAAAGGATACCAACAAAGTAAATTGCAAATTCTCTTAAAATGATAATTTCCATCTAAACTAGTCAAATTTGTTTGTTTCCGAATAAATGCTAATTCGTTATTGAAACACAGGTATTTGTTTAATTTCCATGAAACGAATATACGAAAGAATGCACCAGAAATTAAAAGACAAAGAAATACTACCAAATGTCCTTTAAGTAGGTAAAATACTTATCACCTTCAGCGTGCTGGAGAGCCGTGCTTTCCCTCCCAGCACGTCATGGGAGCCGCTGTGCTAAGGCTCCTATTAGCGTGGCCGGGATAACGCAGCTCTCCAGCGTGCTGAAAGGGAGCAGCAAAAATTATTTCATGATTCAGACAGAGAATACAATTTTAAACAACTTTCCAATTTACTTCTATTATTTAATTTGCTTTCTTCCCTTCTTATCCTTTGCTGAAAGGTTTATCTAGGCAAGCTCATGAGCAGCAGAGAACCTAGGTTCTAGCTGTTGATTGGTGGCTGCATATATATCTCGATTGTGATTGGCTCACCCATGAGTTCAGTTAGAAACCATTAGTGCATTGCTACTCCTTCAACAAATGATACCCAGAGAATAAAACAGATTAGATAATAGAAGTAAATTACAAAGTGGTTTAAAATTGTATTCTCTATCTGAATCATGAAAGAAAAAAATTGGGTTTCATGTCCCTTGAAGGTAAGTATAAAGCTACACGTGAACTTTTTCACAAAATATACATTCCTATAATGAAAACCAATGTAAACATTTAATGAATATTCAATAACTATATTTAAAACAAAACAAATACAAAAAACAAATTAGGCTTACCTGATAATTTTTTCTTCAGATGGAAAGAGTCCACAGCTGCATTCATTACTTTTGGGAAATTCAGAACCTGGCCACCAGGAGGAGGCTAAGACACCCCAGCCAAAGGCTTAAATACCCCTCCCACTTCCCTCATCCCCAAGTCATTCTGCTGAGGAACAAGGAACAGTAGAAGAAATATCAGGGTGAAAAGGTGCCAGAAAACAAAAACAGACACCCCACAGAAAAAATAGCGGTGGGGAGCTGTGGACTCTGAAGAAAAGAAAATTATCAGGTAAGCATAATTTATGTTTTTCATAAAAGGAAAAACTCCACAGCTGCATTCATTACTTTTGGGAAAACAATACCCAAGCTATAGAGCAGTGATTTTTAACCTTTTTTTTGCTGTGGCACACTTTTTTACATTAAAAAATCCTGTGGCACACCACCATCCCAAAATTTAAAAAAAAAATCACACATTGTAGCCTAATACAGCATATATATATATATATATATATATATATATATATATATATATATATATATATATATACACATACACACAAACACACACATACTGTATGTATTGTGCTGTTATGCCATGCTTCCTGCAAACTACCCCTGCACTGGGAGTAAAAACCAAGCAAAGTTTAAAAAATGTCACACTGTTGTCAGTCTGCCGTGGCACACCTGAGGATCTCTCATGGCACACTGGTTGAAAAACACTGCTATAGAGGACACTAAAACAGGAAGGTACAAAAGTGGCCCATTCTGAGGGCACCAGGCCTGAAACCCCTACCCAGCAAAAACCCTGCTTCGTCTGAAGCTGAGAACACTGAGAAAAAGGACACTGACCCACAGAAGATCAAAAGCCTTGCTAGAGACTGCAGAAAATAGACTCGACTGAGCCAACAGCCTCCGGGAGACACCATCGCCCAGCAGTCGGTCCCCCACAACACACCCCTTACGAGAAAACAGACAAGGAAACCTGGAAGACCCTAAATAGGGTACAACAAGTTCCAAATAAAAGAAGGAAAAAACTCCAAAAAAAAGTCAGACTCACAGAAACCAAAAACCAGTCCTGAGAAACAAGGGGAGGCAACGCCTAGACCCCAAAAAGTACAGAAACCACAGGATTAGGACCAGGATCCAAAAACAAAGAAGAAAACTTCTCCTATTACAGTGCAAATGCACCGTAAAAAACAACTGAAGACGAAGTCCTCAAGTTGCAAGGACTCAGTATATCAAAATATTCAGAAGCCAAAATACGTGCCGCAAACCCAGATAGAAACACCTGCATCAAGCACACGTAATAGTCATACCAGGATAACTTGTAAACAAAAATATTTGCAGAGCAAGGAAAGTGCAGTTGAAGTAGATTTGATAAAAAATACACTTCCCAGCAATGGGAATCAAACCTGAGTTGTCAAAAGACCTAAGCTGTTGCTCTAACCATATACCAGATGAGAGCACCAACCCCACCTTCAAACTATGAAAACATCCACTGAGCAGTGGACACATCACAGGCTATCCACAAGCCACCAAAGCTACTCGCGTAACTTGAACATAGAGAAACACCAAAACCGAAAAGAGGCTCACCGTACCTAAAGACCCAAGGACCCAGAATCTGCTCCCAATACCAGACTAGCCCAGCGACAGGTAGATCCGACAAACAGGGGAACAAAAAGTTCCCAATCAGCGGCCCAGAAAAAGGACAGAAAGGGACGAGCCTAGTCATAGAGTTCAGGTACCAACCCCAAAAGGTCTCTAAATTAGGAACTCCTAATAGAACCGAATAGAGATGAACGGAGAAATTAAGTAGATAGCTATAAGACCCAGCATGACACTAATGGCAGTCTCAACACGGAGACTTCAATCTCCACAGATGGAACAGAACAGCCCACTATAGGGTAGAAAACCCATTCCAATCACCTGCCCAAAAGACAGAACAGCCAACCTCCCGAGAGAGGAAATTCCACCTCCTAACGGAGAACAAAACTACCCCCAAGGGTGAGAGTCCAGAGAACAACAGCGCCCAAGCCACCAACAGGAAGCCGTAGCCTGATGAAAACAAAAGCTGAATGAAAACACTCCACACACCAAAACACAGAAGAACTCCCAATGAAGGATAGCACCCATCAATCAAAGGGCAGGGCAGACCAAAAGGAGCGTATAAAAAAAAACCCGCACAGATCCTAGCCAAGCTGAAAGCAGCTCCACTAACTAGACCCTAAGGCCTAGCCAATGTTCCCTGGAACTGGAACGCACTGAACCAGCCACAGGATCATAAGGTTCTGGACATCCGGAAAGATCCAACCAAAACTATAGGCCAGAGCCCAGAAATGTGTGGAACCAACCATACCACAGGGACACAAATACCTCGTCTGAAAAAAAACCTTACAGGGGAATGACCGGACTAACCTGAAAAACCAGAGTCACTCAAAAATCCCCAACTCAAAGGAAGAGAACGCCCCTTGCTGGAGTCTGGCACTCCAAAAAGAGCCAGAGCTCAACAGAGTTGCTGCAAGACTCTAGATGCCAAAAGGCGTACAGAACTCCAAGACCAAGGGAAAACATTGAAGACCAAGTCGTCCGAAGAGGGAGTAGAACAAGGCTAAAAGAAACCACAAGGCCGTGAGCCTCCAAACGTCTCGATAACACCTCGATAACACCAGTACGTAACCAGAGGAAAACCGCCTAAGGAAAAAGAATGCAAAGCATCCCAACCCGGTAGAAAAACCCCTAGGCAAAGCCTGGAGAAGGAGACAACACAGTCTATCATCCCCGATAGGGAAAAACTAACTCCCAAAAACAGGAAAAAGGCCACAGGCCCTCCAAGAAGGCGGTTAAACCGCCAAGGAAAAAAAGGACAAAGCCCGGAAGTCCCTACGAAGAGAACCAAAGGAACAAGTCCAAAAAGGCCCTAAAAGGCAAGACCGCCAGAAACCAGCGGTAAGGAAGCCCTAAATCCTCCCAACCCAACAATTGAGTGTGTCGCAAGTTAAAAAGGCTAATGAGGACTGACCAATCAGCCACGTCCCACAAACCCTTAGGTCCTTCCAAAATGCTTAGCAGAACTTGTATTAAAAACAAGAATAATAATAGTGTGAAGCACTCGGCGCCTTAACCAGATCAGCCAGGCAGATCAGGCGCCACAAGTCTGAAATAGGGACAGAAGTATCTGACCCAAGCAGAACTAGCCTGCAACCAAGGGCCCAAGACCTCATATATTCACCCCAGAGGGAGAATAAACGGGCGACAAACATAGGACCAAACACGTCTTCTAGAAAAAAACTGCAGTAGAAGTAAACAGTGCGATCAAACGGTCGCGACTATCTATTCCAGAAAAAAAATTCCCAAAGGAAAAATAAAACAAACATGAGCTGTAATCAATAAACAGTCATCCTAAGAGGAGCGAATAAAGAAGGCAATCCATAGGTTATCGCCCAATAAGAACAGACACACCCGCAGGAATAGCCCAACAGGGACTCTGTTCTTCCAAGCTCAGAACTGGAAAAGGATACTCAACAATAAGCCTATAAGAGGAATACTTCATCCCCTTATATCTCATTCTAAAAGCTATTTGAAGAGGAAGACTGAGAATTCTCCGATCCATTAAGGATGGGATCTTCTGACGACGCCAAAGCGTGCCTCAGTAGAACACGAAGGCACGCCAGTCTATACAGAAAAGCACAGCATACCTCTGCAAGAGTAAAAGACGACTCCGGCCCTGAAGGTAGACCCCCTGAAGCCTCAAGGACAGTCGTTCCCCCAGAAAGCTGAACAGGCCAACCCATGCCTGAGGAGCCCCAGATAACGGAACACAAACAATATCTGAAGCCACTTTCTGGAAGTTGCAGATTCGCCAGCACCAAAATTATGGACATTCGACATCATGCCGAAAACCCCCGGTGGGACTCTGGTTAAAGTGCTTGAATACTGATCCTCTAGTCACAAGTAGCATACGTGAGTATGCTGCTGAAACCGTAATAACTGGCAGCATTTTTGCTAATAGAAGTATATAACAAAAATACTTTTGGTTAAAATTAAAATGCATTCATGCACATTTCAAGTTTCACCTTTCTATCCCTTTAATTTTGAGTTTCCTATTCCATTAAAGTAATAGCAATTTTCAATTTGAAATAGAAGCATTTTTTGCAATATACTTCCATCAGCAAAAATGTTATAAAAGTTATTAATGTTTTTCTGCGGCATATGCAAATATCCAGCGAGGGCCTGTGCACTAGTATTTAAACACTACATCTTCTCAGAGTCAGCAGTAGCTTGAATGACACAAATTACGTCTTCAAAAGCTCTACACACCAAAGGATATGTGCATATGCCACTACAAACCAGTAATAACTTTTATTAGAAGCATTTTTGCTAAAGGAAGTATATTGCAAACATGCTTCTATTTCACATTGAAATGCACCTATACACATTTCATTTTTGACCTTTCTATCCCTTTAAATAGATATTACATATGTAAAAAGTTATTACTTTAACAATGTAACGACTAGAATGCAATAAACTGTAAATCCTCCAGTAGTTATTGCAGGTGAAAGTTTGGAACAACTTATTCCTTCAGTTGGCTCTGTTTGCTCAAGAATTATAATGCACATAAATACCAGACACCCTATACATCATTCTAAAAAATGCAGATTAAATGAATAATTGTGATAAATTAATGCATATTTCACATAATCCTGGTTTCCAACCTCAACTACTGCTGGAAGACAAGCCCATGATATCACTTCCCTTTCTATCGTGATCATGTAAATAACTTTCAAATACACCACATTCTAGTGGTGTGGACTGTATAGGTTAGGAAAGAGCAGTGATTTTGTAGTTAATTACATGGAGAGGATACAAGTGCAAATGTTAGAGCAGTTTGGTATATCTGCTATTGCTTGCCTAACTGTTTAACCCCAGCAAAGCAAGTATATTGCACCAGTTTCATTTTCATTAAGGTGAATTTAATTCTGAGATCAACACTTTAAATTTGCTATTCCCACTGTCATATGCATTTACATACCATTGCTGAGGGCAAGATTGGGAAAACCCTGGGTTAAACTATTAGGCCAGGATGTGAGGATATCCGTGAATGGGATTAGTTGTCTTTACAAAATGACTTGGCTATTGATGATGTGTTTAGTCTAGAAGAGTGCTGGTCTGCTACAGCTATGGAAATGAATGTTCTATACTATACATGCAGCGTGGGAGCTCACTATTTAATGGGACAGTCTAGTCAAAATTAAAGGAATAGTTGAGTCAAAATTAAACTTTCATTATTCGGATAGAGCATGCAATTAAGCAACTTTCAAATTTACTCCTATTATCAATTTTTCTTCATTCTCTTGCAATCTTTTTTTGAATGTAAGCTCTTATTGGTTGGTGGCTACATTTAGACACCAATCAGAACGTGCTACCCAGGTGCTGAACCAAAAATGGGCCGGCTCCTATACTTACATTCTTGCTTTTTCAAATAGAGATACCAAGAGAACAAAGAAAAATTGATAATAGGAGTAAATTAGAAAGTTGCTTAAAATTGCATGCTCTATCTGAATCCTGAAAGTTTAATTTTGACTAGACTATTCCTTAGAACTTTCAGGATTCAGTTAGGGCATGTAATTTTAAACAACTTTCCAATTTACTTTTATCATCAAAGCTAAACCTAGGTAGGCTCACATGCTAAATTCTAAGCCCTTGAAGGCCGCCTCTTCTCTCAATGCATTCTGACAGTTTTTTTTTTACAGCTGGACAGCACTATGTCATGTGTGCCATATAGATAACATTGTGCTCACTATCGTGGAATTACTTAGGAGTCAGCACTGATTGGCTAAAATGCAAGACTGTCAAGAGAAATAAAATAAAGGGGGCAGTCTTCAGAGGCTTAGATACAAGGTAATTACAGAGGTAAAAAGTATATTAATGTAACCGTCTTATGCAAAACTGGGGAATGAGTAATAAAGGGATTATAGATCTTTTTAAACAATAAACATTCTGGAGTAGACTGTCCGTTTAAAGGGACATTAAACACTGAATACATTTTATAAGCATAGTATTGTGGTTATTGCTGCCTCCCTCTAGTCATGGGTGCCGCCATGTTGAAATCTCTTTCACTACGTTCCAGTGCTGACCTGTTTGCACATGTGCAGCAACTCTCCTTTAGATACCTGCAGAGTAACCTAGATTCCATCATGGCAGCACCCACGATTAGAGGGAGATGCAGGAAAAGGAATATAAAATAGTCCGTTTCATTGTTGTAGCAAAAAAGAAACAAAACAATAAAACAACAAACATAATATAAATTATTGCAATTTGTATTATTCACCATTTTTCATTATTTGTACAGTGGGGTTTCTACGGAAAGGCTTATCTAGCTTGATGGCATAAATCTTCTACAGGAACATGAGCTGGCTTTGATTCCATTGATGGGGTATATTTTGGAAACATTTAACATTAAAGTCTATGGAGAATTTTTATGTTACCACCCAGCTTCTGAACTCTACCACCTCAATGGAAACTAGAATGGAAACCTTAGTGTTTAGTGAATGCAGGAGTAACATGCAGGATGTTTTGCCCATACTCAGAAGATGACAAAATGCAACATAAGTAACCAACATGTCAGCTCTCATCTCCCTGAGGATCTTTATCTTCTGAGTGCTTATTTTGCAAGAAAGCAAGTACATTGCTGGGGGGTTTATGTTTACTTTAAGCATATTTGTTTTTTACAAAAGGAACACTGTTTTCTATATTTTAATGTGATTGGTCAGAGGATATTGTAGTAATTGGCCAAACAGTTTAGAGATAATCTTAAAAAAACAAACAAAAAAAAACTGCTTCTACTAAGAGGCTGGCAGCTATGGGGAAACTGTGGCAGTTTCAGTGGCCAAAATCTCAGTAAATAATAAAATTTACAAACGCAAGTAGCCAATATGCATCTTCTGGAGTGAACATGCTGCACAATAATGATACAATTATAATTGCATTTATGTCACTTTAAGTCAAAAAATATCAGTAAAGCAAAACTGATCACATAAAATGAGTTCATCCTTAAATATCTAGGGCTGCAGACTCCCATAATAATATAGGTTATAGTTTTCAGCAATACACAAACCTCAAAAGCTCAAATTATCAAACTATATATTGCAAGAAACTGAAATTAAAACCACACCAAAGACAAGAGACTGCCATATATTCTAATATAATAGCAACATCAAAAATGTTTTGTCCTTGATTCCTAATTGTTTTGATAATTGTACATTTACTTATATACAAATCCCTTGTTTGGCTCCTTGATTTTCTAGCTGCCTGCTAAGTTTAATATAAGCCCTGCTTTAACAGCAATAAATTAATGAGTAAAACTACTTTCATGATTAGTCATTTCCATACTTTTATTAGCTGTAAGGCCACAACAATTTACAATATTTTTGGCATAAATATTTTGCGGCTTGTTTTGGCTGCGCTTGCTGCATGTCAAGTTGGAAGAACCAATGAAAAAGATATTATATGTGATATGTAAATATGTCCTTCACAGGTATTGGGAAGCGTTAAGTTAGAAAGGAATCGGTCACTTTGTGTTACCAGTTTAGACAGCTGTCACCATTCATCTTACTGTGTGAAGCTCCTACAGTCCTGCACACACACAAAACATTATCCTGCAACTTATATAAATCTTAGAGCACATGGTACAGTGGCTGGTGAAGACCAACAAGCATTACTTGTATAGGAAGATGTGAGAAACTGAAACTAAACAAAAGACCACATTAGTAGGAAAAGGAAAATGTAAAATGAAAATGTGAGCAAAAACGGTCAGCACGTAATGGAACCAGATCATCGTGTGATAGGGAAGACAGGCTCCAAATCATGTGTCATATAATCACAGATGGGCTCATGAAAAACATTGTAATTTCCCCCTAGAATTCCATAATGACACCAAAAATTCCCTATGCGATATTATACCCACTGAAGTGACTAATTATTGAACCTTTACAAAGTGCTTAAAGGGACATTAGTCATCTTTCATGGTTCAAACAGAGCATGCATTGTTTGTGGAATTATCTTTGGCTCACCAGATGTGCTCAACTAGGACCCAGTAGTGCATTTCTATATATATATATATATATATATATATATATATATATATATATATATATATATATATATATATATATATATATATAAAATCGTCTTAACACATTAGACCAGTTTCTTTTTGCAATTTCACATCCCTTTAACCCTGAATGCTTATGGCCAATCTTGGCCTGGCACAGACATAATGTACCTGAATGTACATCCGAAGTGAGGTCAAAAGTGTGCAGGATGCAGCAGTCCCTTTGTATTTTTTATTTGTGCTAATTATTTTTCAAAGATTAAATAAAGATGTAATTGCAAATATGCGTTCATTTATGTAGCAACTTTTATATCCCTTTAAAAGGACACTATAATCTGAAAATGTATCTGTTCTATCTAAGAGAGAATTTTTCAAAATGTATGCCAGGGACGACTTCGGAGTATAATGTTCTTTTTTTGTTGGCGGAATTGCAAAGGCATCTTCTGTGGCTTTTACATCTTTTTCACACGCACAAAATATTTTTGATATGTATGAGAGCAGCAATTAAACCTAACACATCATATTTATACGGGACAGTCTAGTGAAAATTAAACGTTCATGAATCAGCAAGGGCATACAATTTCAAACAACGTTACAATTAATTTTTATCATCAAATCAGCTTTGTTTTCCTGGCATTCTTTGTTGAAAGCTAAACCTAGGTAGGCTCAAATACTAATGCCTAAGCCCTTGAAGGCCACCTCAGTGCATTTTGACAGTTTTTCACAGCGTAACAACACTAGTTCATGTGTGCCATATAGATAAAAACTGTGCTCACTCCTGTGGAGTTATTTATAAGTCAGCAGTGATTGGCTAAAATGCAAGTCTCTCAAAAGTACTGAAATAAAGGGGCAGTCTGCAGAGGCTTAGATACAAGGTAATCACATAGGTATAAAGTATATTAATATAACAGTGTTGGTTATGCAAAATCTGGGAAATGGGTAATAAAGGGATTATCTATCTTTTTAAACAATACAAATTCTTGAGTAGTCTGTCCCTTTAAGTATAATGCTTCTTTAATAAATTTTCAGGCAAATGCCAAAGGAGTGAAATTCTCAAACAAAATTACTCTCTACATCAGAAGCGAACATTTCCATTGTTTCAACACCTGAGCTATTTGTAACATAGAATTTGACGGTAGATAACAACTAAAAAGGCCCATATTACGTTACTTTTTTTCTTAGGATCGCCTTATGCATGTCCCAGGCAATTTTTAATTCTTTTACAGTCTTTGTGTTTACCAGATTACGAGTGGAGCGCCATCAGTTACTCAAAAGCGAAAAGGGGTTTATCGGAGGTGGTTGCTAGCGTCGGGTTTTCAGCTCATATTACAAATTGAAAGTAAACGCGTTTGCTTGAACGCAAATGAAGCTAATGTGTTTTGGGTTACTTTTTTGTTTTTTTGCAAAACATTATCACAAAACACATTAAAAATACATTACAAAGTACAGTTACACTCATAAGTTATATTGCATTGTCTTTTTATCATGCATTTGCTGATTATTCAAAACTACTGTATTTACTGGTCCTTTAAATAATAAAAGTGGCATACATTGTTCAAAGAACACAATGTAAAGGGATATTTAACACTCTGAAATTTTAATACACAATCGGCTAGATTACGAGTTCTGCGTTAGCCTTAAAAAGCAGCGTTGAGAGGTCCCAACGCTCCTTTTTAACTCCCGCTGGTATTATGAGTATGGCAGGTACAGGTGTACTGCTCACTTTTCTTCCGCGACTTTTGGCTACCGCAAATCCCCTTACGTCAATTGCGTATCCTATCTTTTTAATGGGATTTGCCTAACGCTGGTATTACAAGTCTTGGAGAAAGTGAGCGGTACAGCCTCTACCTCCAAGTCAGTAGTTAAGAGTTTTATGGGCTAACGCCGGAACATAAAGCTCTTAACTACAGTGCTACAAAGTACACTAACACTCCTAAACCGAGGCCCCCCACATCGCAAACACTATAATCAAATTATTTAACCCCTAATCTGCCGACTGGACATCGCCGCCACTATAATAAATGTATTAACCCCTAAACCGCCACACTCCCGCCTCGCAAACACTATAATTGTATTAACCCCTAATCTGCCCCCTCAATGTCGCCGCCACCTACCTACAATTATTAACCCCTAATCTGCCGCCCCCAACGTCGCCGCTACTATAATAAAGTTATTAACCCCTAAACCTAAGTCTAACCCTAACCCCAACAGACCCTTAAGTTAAATATATTTTTAATAAATCTAAATAAAATTACAATAATTAAATAAATGAATCCCATTTAAAACTAAATACTTACCTATAAAATAAACCCTAATATAGCTACAATATAACTAATAGTTACATTGTAGCTATTTTAGGATTTATATTTATTTTACAGGCAACCTTGTATTTATTTTAACTATGTACAATAGCTATTAAATAGTTAATAACTATTTAATAGCTACCTAGTTAAAATAATTACAAAATTACCTTAAAATAAATCCTAACCTAAGTTACAAATACACCTAACACTACACTATCAATAAATTAATTAAATAAATTAACTACAATTATCTAAACTAAAATACAATTCAATAAACTAAACTATAGTACAAAAAAAACAAACACTAAATTACAAAAAATAAAAAAATATTAATCTAATTACACCTAATCTAAGCCCCCTAATAAAATAAAAAGCCCCCCAAAATAAAAAAAATCCCTACCCTATACTAAATTACAAAAGTAATCAGCTCTTTTACCAGCCCTTAAAAGGGCTTTTTGCGGGGCATTGCCCCAAAGTAATCAGCTCTTTTACCTGTAACAAAAAAAAATACAAGACCCCCCCTAACATTACAACCCACCACCCACACACCCCTACTCTAAAACCCACCCGATCCCCCCTTAAAAAAAAACTAACACTATCCCCCTGAAGATCACCCTACCTTGAGCCGTGTTCACCCAGCCGGGCACCAATTGGCCAGAAGAGGACATCCGGACCAGCAGAAGTCTTCATCCGGACCGGCAGACATCTTCATCCAGGCGGCATCTTCTATCTTCATCCTTCCGGAGCGGAGCCATCTTCTATCCAGCCGACGCGGAGCCATCCTCTTCTTCCGATGTCCTAACGCAGAATGAAGGTTCCTTTAAATGATGTCATCCAAGATGGCGTCCCTCGAATTCCGATTGGCTGATAGGATTCTATCAGCCAATCGGAATTAAGGTACGAAAAATCCGATTGGTTGATGCAAACAGCCAATCGGATTGAAGTTCAATCCGATTGGCTGATTGTATGAGCCAATAGAATTGACCTCGCATTCTATTGGCTCATCCAATCAGCCAATCGGATTGAACTTCAATCAAATTGGCTGATTGCATCAACCAATCGGATTTTTCCTACCTTAATTCCGATTGGCTGATAGAATCCTATCAGCCAATCGGAATTCGAGGGACACCATCTTGGATGATGTCATTTAAAAGGAACCTTCTTTCTGCGTCGGCTGGATAGAAGATGGCTCCACTCCGCAAGGATGAAGATACCGCCTGGATGAAGATGTCTGCCGGTCCGGATATCCTCTTCTGCCCGGATAGGATGAAGACTACTGCCGGTCCGGATGTCCTCTTCTGGCCCATCGGTGCCCGGCTGGGTGAACACGGCTCAAGGTAGGGTGATCTTCAGGGGGGTAGTGTTAGGATTTTTTAAGGGGGGATCGGGTGGGTTTTAGAGTAGGGGTGTGTGGGTGGTGGGTTTTAATGTTGGGGGGGTCTTGTATTTTTTTTACAGGTAAAAGAGCTGATTACTTTGGGGCAATGCCCCGCAAAAAGCCCTTTTAAAGGCTGGTAAAAGAGCTGATTACTTTTGTAATTTAGCATAGGGTAGGGATTTTTTTTTATTTTGGGGGGATTTTTTATTTTATTAGGGGGCTTAGATTAGGTGTAATTAGATTAAAATTCTTGTAATATTTTTTTATTTTTTGTAATTTAGTGTTTATTTTTTTTTTACTATAGTTTAGTTTATTTAATTGTAATTTAGTTTAGATAATTGTAGTTAATTTATTTAATTAATTTATTGATAGTGTAGTGTTAGGTGTATTTGTAACTTAAACAGCATCTGTTTGATCCCCGTTAGAGGACAGGAGCAAACAAACCCCGGTGTGGCTATCCGATGAGGATTAATCTAAATAGAATATCAAGCATATTTAACTTACCCCCCTCTTCACGGCCGCTCATCTCGGTGTATTCACCTGTGTTTGTTGAAGCCCTTCGGTGAAACTTTCACTGTGCCGCCGCAAATCTGTGTTTCTAGCCCGGAGCTTCCACGCTCAAACAGGCTGCTCGAACAGGCGTTGCACTCTGATGCACCCGGCTCACAGGCGTGACGTCACCAGGCGGATACCGGCTTATGGGGGGGGGTAAGGAGTCCCCGATTCTTTGTTTCAATCGCTGGTCCTCATGCTTGCGAATGCAACTGGAACGTGGATATTAAGGGTGGTATAGACCTGCTGACTCCACAGCGGCTTGTTGCAGCAAATGTAGAAAAGAATATCAGGAGTCGCAGGTGAGGTCAATTCAAACTTAGCATTTATTCAGGTAAAACAGGTCACAGAAAGGTAGAAACAGCCCTCCAGTGTTACAAGCTTACGCGTTTCGGCTACATGCCGTAATCATAGCTCATGATGAGCTATGATTACGGCATGTAGCCGAAACGCGTAAGCTTGTAACACTGGAGGGCTGTTTCTACCTTTCTGTGACCTGTTTTACCTGAATAAATGCTAAGTTTGAATTGACCTCACCTGCGACTCCTGATATTCTTTTCTGTATTTGTAACTTAGGTTAGGATTTATTTTACAGGTAATTTTGTAATTATTTTAACTAGGTAGCTATTAAATAGTTATTAACTATTTAATAGCTATTGTACCTAGTTAAAATAAATACAAAGTTGCCTTTAAATAAATATAAATCCTAAAATAGCTACAATGTAACTATTAGTTATATTGTAGCTATATTAGGGTTTATTTTATAGGTAAGTATTTAGTTTTAAATAGGATTAATTTATTTAATTATAGTAATTTTATTTAGTTTTATTTAAATTATATTTAACTTAGGGGGGTGTTAGGGTTAGACTTAGGTTTAGGGGTTAATAACTTTATTATAGTAGCTGTGACGTTGGGGACGGCAGATTAGGGGTCAATAATTGTAGGTAGGTGGCCGTGACGTTGGGGAAGGCAGATTAGGGGTTAATACATTTTATTATAGTGTTTGCAAGGCGGGAGTATTTTTTTTTACAGGTAAAAGAGCTGATTACTTTGGGGCAATGCCCCGCAAAAAGCCCTTTTAAGGGCTGGTAAAAGAGCTGATTACTTTTGTAATCTAATATAGGGTAGGGATTTTTTATTTTGGGGGGGCTTTTTTATTTTATTAGGGGGCTTAGATTAGGTGTAATTAGATTAAAATTCTTGTATTTTTTTTTTTATTTTTTTGTAATTTAGTGTTTTTTTGTTTTTTTTACTATAGTTTAGTTTATTTAATTGTATTTTATTTTAGATAATTGTAGTTAATTCATTTAATTAATTTATTGATAGTGTAGTGTTAGGTGTATTTGTAACTTACGTTAGGATTTATTTTACAGGTAATTTTGTAATTATTTTAACTAGGTAGCTATTAAATAGTTATTAACTATTTAATAACTTTTGTACCTAGTTAAAATAAATACAAAGTTGCCTGTAAAATAAATATAAATCCTAAAATAGCTACAATGTAACTATTAGTTATATTGTAGCTATATTAGGGTTTATTTTATAGTTAAGTATTTAGTTTTAAATAGGATTCATTTATTTAATTATAGTAATTTTATTTTATTTAAATTATATTTAACTTAGGGGGGTGTTAGGGTTAGGGTTAGACTTAGGTTTAGGGGTTAATAACTATTATAGTAGCAGTGACGTTGGGGATGGCAGATTAGGGGTTAATACAATTTATTATAGTGTTTGTGAGGCGGGAGTGCGGCGGTTTAGGGGTTAATACATTTATTATAGTGGCGGCGATGTTCGGTCGGCAGATTAGGGTTTAATAAGTGTAGGTAGGTGGCGGCGACATTGGGGTGGAAGATTAGGGGTTAATAAATATAATATAGGTGTTGGCGATGTTAGGGGCAGCAGATTAGGGGTTCATAGGTATAATGTAGGTGGCGGCAATGTCAGGAGCGGAAGATTAGGGGTTAATAGTATAATGCAGGTGGCGACGATGTTGAAGTGGAGCTAAATTTGCTCAACGCTCACTTTTCTGAGGCTAACGCAGCCATTCAGAAAACTTGTAATACCAGCGTTGTTTGAAGTAAGCGCTGGAAAAAAAGGCTTGTTAGCCCCACAGGTTTTTACCGACAAAACTCGTAATCTAGGCGAATGTTAATTATATGTAGTAAAATAACATTGCAATATACAATATTTATTTTGTCCCCTTTTCCTGTATTTTAATTCTGAAAATTGAGGGCTTCCCAATTCCTTGTGCAGACTCCAGACTTGATTATATCCCATTCATTAGTTATACTCTCTAGTGCATAGTCTTTGCTTTGAATACATAATTCAATTTAGAATTTTAGTGTTTAATGTCCCTTAAATAGACACATATATAAATAGAACAAACATTTAAGAAAATATAGGAAAGGGAAATGTTTACCTGATATAGTATAAGTACATATTTGCTTTAGTAATCTTTTCTAAAGTCAGCATATAATACATACACCTGCTTTGCATTAATTATTTATTTCAGAGCACATCAAAGATGTGCAATTACAGTAAATGAGAGTACGTGTATCAATTTTTTGCACATGCCTTCTGGAGACATACCAATGTATAATCATTTAATCATTTTCATAACACGCTGCCATAAAGTAGGCTGTATTGCCATCCCCAAGTGAAACACTATTTTATGACCATTAAAACAAAAATGCTTAGAAGTGCTTACATCAAAAGATCAATACACAAACATGTTGCAGCATAGATGAGACTGACTTAGAAACTATGTATAGACAAACTTATTCAATGTCAAAGTCTTCTCTTTAATCTTCACTTTTACAAAAAACCTTTAGAGCCTATATATTTTAATTAAAGGGACACTAAACTAAAATGTATATCTCAATTAAGTAATGGAACACACACTTACATATACAGTATATATATATATATATATATATATATATATATATATATATATATATATATATTATTTAAAACAGTGAAAATATGTATTTGTCCACTGCACCTAGAGAAGCAGGAACACAACTTGCAGAATCCAGAACCCTTACCCGGTAACATGTAGGTTTGAAGAGTGTCCGGTATTTTAAGGAACAATCTAGTATTTCACTGCCAGTCTAGTAGCTTTTAGTGTAGGCTTGGATTCCACAGGATAAATCAGCTATTTCAAATGCCAAAATAAGGGTAAATGAGCTACTTGTAAACGATTTAATACACTCCAGCAGGAAAAATTAATAATTGGGAACAATTTAAAGGGGAGAAAAAATGGGGTAAACTGCCCCTTTAATATACTTTTTACTTCTATGATTACCTTGTATTTAAGCCTTTGCAGACTGACCCCATATTTCAGTTTTTTTTAAAGACTTACATTTTAGCCAATCAGTGCTGACTCATAAATAACTTCACAGGAGTTATCAAATTAACTACATTAACTAGTAATGTCTAGATCTGAAAAACCGTCAAGGGCGGCCTTTAAGGGCTTAGAAATTAGCATATGAGCCTACCTAGGTTTTGCTTTCAAAACATAATACTGAAAGAACAAAGCAAATTTAATGATAAAAGTACATTGGAAATTTGTTTAAAATTGCATGCCCTATCTGAAATATTTATAGTTTAATTTTTACTTTACTGTCCCTTTAAAGGACCAGTCAACACAGTAGATTTGCCTAATAAACAATTGCAAGATAACAAGACAATGCAATAGCAGTTAGTCTGAACTTCAAATGAGTAGTCGATTTTTTTTTCTGACAATTTTAAGTTATGTCTTTTTCCACTCCCACTGTACCATGTGACAGCCATCAGCCAATCACAAATGCATACAAGTACCATGTGACAGCAATCAGCCATTCACAAATGCATACACGCTTATTCTTGCACATTCTCAGTAGGAGCTGGTGACTCAAAAAGTTTAAATATAAAAAGACTGTGCACATTTTGTTAATGGAAGTAAATTGGAAAGTTGTTTAAAATTGCTGCTCTATCTGAATAATGAAAGTTTAATTTTGATTGAGTGTCCCTTTAAGAGTCTATCATGTTTGGAAAAACTTAAAGGGACATGATACCCACATTTTTTCTTTCATGATTCAGATAGAGAATACAATTTTTAACAACTTTCTAATTTACTTCTAATATATAATTTGTTTCATTCTCTTGGTATCATTTGTTGAAGGTGCAGCAATGCACTAATGGTTTCTGAACACATGGGTGAGCCAATCACAATCGATATATATATATATATATATATATATATATTCAGCGACCAATCAACAGCTAGAACCTAGGTTCTCTGCTGCTTCTAAGCTTTCCTAAATAAACCTTTCAGCAAAGGATAACAAGAGAAAGAAGCAAATTAAATGATAGAAGTAAATTGGAAAGTTATAAAAAGTGGGTAAAAATGAAACATGATATTACACAATCCCATCACCTGGGGTCTCTTTGTTGGCAAAGTAAGGAGGGATTACTTCAAATAACCAATAACAACTTTATAATCCAAGAAACCTTTAACGTTTGGGGAAAAACTTTAGTAGAAAATCCTCTCCTCTCTTCCAGATTCTCCCCTTTAACACCCCTCACAGACAATGTAGACTTCCCCCCTGGACAAAGCTGGGGGAAATCAAAACATAGGACACAGCATAGGGCAATCATGTCTTATCAATTAGGCAATGAACAAGCCTTTTTCCCCTCAGATAGATTAATTGAAAATGGCCTTCATATGTTCTCTAATTGTCTTTTCCTGCATCAATGCCACTCTTTTATCATTAAACATCCAGACAGGAAAAACATTATGCGCCCACTGACCCCTTTCGAATCCTTATGTAGGTCTCCTAGCCCGATGAAACGCACCCTTTCATTATCATACTCCCTTTTGCAGGCCTCTCCACCAGGTTATGTTCCCCTCTACATTGATAGGTGGGCAGAGGAACTCAATACGGAAATCTCTCAGTCTGATATGTTGCGTATGTTCAACAGCATAACTTAAGTATCTTAATCAAGCAAACTCATAGAAACCAATCTAAAAGTTATCCAGCGATGGTACCTAACACCTAGCAGAATAAATAAACTCTTCGCCTCTGCCAGCAATAAATGCTGGGGATGCGAAAACTCAATAGGCTCTATGGGGCACATATGGTGGTCCTGTCCTCTCATCCGGGCGAGCTGGGACTCTATTATAGAAGTTACATCCAGAATACTAAAAATAAACTTGTCACCAGATCCTTTGGTGTGGTTGCTTAACAACATACCGCACAAATTTTCCATCCATCAGAAAAAAATTATATTTATTGCAAAAATAGCATGAAATCCCTCATTGCCCAGAGATGGAAAAGTAGGGAGGTACCAAGTCTGCCCTTATGGTACAATAAATTCAACAAGATACTAGAATTAGAAGAATATGCTTACATAATACGTAGGCAAGAACCCCTATATATAGAGTTAAAAGCATCCTGGGAGTCCTTCATACAAGGAGAGTTTCAATGTACACCTACCATATCTTAGTATCCTATATAAGGAGTGCTGAGAGATGAGATACACTTTTCTTTAATTTTTCAGGAATAATATAAACATGAAAACGTGGGAACAGTATTAGCACTAGCAACATTAATAAAGTAGTAACTATTAAGCAAAAGATAATTTGTAATACGCTCTGCATTAGTTATAATCTATAGAAGACTAAAGTATGGAGAGCAAATATAAAAAAAATAGGAGCTCATCAGAGATTAGCATGGGAGCTTTGTTAGGTTTTGTATTATATCCTATTCTCAGACATACCTTTGTACATACAGATATGACTATACAATCAGAAGGGCTGGATATAGGCCTCTTTGTATCTAAATAAGTAGTCTCTATCCAAATCAGTTAGAAATCATAAAATCATAAAATAACACCTATGCTTGCAAGTGTGGTATAGGTTGGATGATATATTTCACCATGTGGTGTTCCGTTATATCAAGAAATCTCTGTATCCTTGTAAATGATCAGTTGTATCCTCTGCTGTAGTGTACTTATTGGCACAAACATTTATATAAAATGAACTTGACAATATAAATCAAACCCAAAAACAACAAAAAACAGACAAAAAAACAACAGAGTAGCAGTGCATAAGTAAAAGAGCTAGCCAGCCAAACATCTGCCCTGTCATGTATCCATAGTGGACTCCACTATATATGGGTGCCTTTATGAATATACACTTGTCTTGTGTGTTAAGGACAGAAGGCTAGTTGCTATTATATTTGCTAAGCAATGTCACTAAACCAGGCATCATCTATTATAGGGGTGATCGTCTGTAAATTATGTAATATGTTCCTAGAAGCGACTTACATGCATAGGCATCTATAGGCTTCAGCCAGTGTGGGGAATTATTAGAGAGTAGCATTACTACATGCAAACTGAGGAAATGGAGTCCAGGTATTGTTAAAGTAAGGGCGCAACAGTTCTAATGGGACAGATATGAACACCAAGTAATTTGAATTGAGATATCTTTATATAATCTTATTTTCCACAGATTATGTTTATGCTTGTTCTTATTTCAAAGGTTTGGTGGTCATTCTTCAGCACAGCTGGCTGGGTTATCTTAATTTGTCAGGAGAGTGGGGGTTAGATGAAGGTCCAGTCCACTACCAGGCCTCCGCTGTACACATCATCTCAGGGCTGCTAGATCAAAATCAAGTACCAAAGTTGCTTAAATCGACTCCACAAGTATTAATTCTTGTCTTGGCACAGATAACAGACTTGGAGTCAGAATATAGGAGTGTTAACCAGCGGTTTTAACATCTCATCTGTGTAGCCGGTATTAGAAAGCAGCCATCTTAGTCGCTGGTCAGACGCCCCCCCCCCCCCCCACCAACAGAATATTTAAATGTTTCATGTACTTCTTTCAAGCTTATATATGTGGGACCAGTTGCAGGATGCTTCTCTGGTATGTAAGAATAAGTAATCAAAATTATGTATTGTGTCTAGACTGTCCCTTAAACTGATTTGGTCTGATGTGAAGACTAATGCAGTAATATGGCTGACAGTGGTACAGGGCTGTGGGGCTAATCTAAATATATAACTGACAGAGGCTGCAGCCAGTGCGGTCTGATCGGAGCTACATGCAACACAGTGATTGCTTGATCAGTGCAGGAGCTCATTGGTATAAGTCCCTAACTGGTATTGGAAATATTGAAGATTTTCAAAGGGGGCATCCCTGGACTGAAAAACTTAGTTTTAAAATATCTTTTTACACAAATGGTTTGAAATGACCCGATTGATGATAATTACTATGCATTTTTTTTTAATATTTACTATCCCTTTGTTAAAAATAGTTTAATATTTAGATTTTGTTAATTTTTTCTTTAAAATGTAGTTTCAGATTCAAATTAAAATGTAACTTTTATTTTATAAAGGGCTGGTGTTAAACATTATTTAACAATATTTATTCACATGCCCTGCAATCCAATAATTAGTCCAAAGCATTCCTATGTTCTTCAAATAGAAAATAATGTCATTTTTATTATTAAATAACATAATTTATGTAAGAACTTACCTGATAAATTCATTTATTTCATATTAGCAAGAGTCCATGAGCTAGTGACGTATGGGATATACATTCCTACCAGGAGAGGCAAAGTTTCCCAAACCTCAAAATGCCTATAAATACACCCCTCACCACACCCACAAATCAGTTTAACGAATAGCCAAGAAGTGGGGTGATAAGAAAAAAGTGCGAAAGCATAAAAAATAAGGAATTGGAATAATTGTGCTTTATACAAAAAAAAAATCATAACCACCACAAAAAAGGGTGGGCCTCATGGACTCTTGCTAATATGAAAGAAATGAATTTATCAGGTAAGTTCTTACATAAATTATGTTTTCTTTCATGTAATTAGCAAGAGTCCATGAGCTAGTGACGTATGGGATAATGACTACCCAAGATGTGGATCTTTCCACGCAAGAGTCACTAGAGAGGGAGGGATAAAATAAAGACAGCCAATTCCGCTGAAAAATAATCCACACCCAAAATAAAGTTTAAATTATAAGCAGAAGATTCAAACTGAAACAGCTGCCTGAAGTACTTTTCTACCAAAAACAGCTTCAGAAGAAGAAAACACATCAAAACGGTAGAATTTAGTAAAAGTATGCAAAGAAGACCAAGTTGCTGCTTTGCAAATCTGATCAACCGAAGCTTCATTCCTAAACGCCCAGGAAGTAGAAACTGACCTAGTAGAATGAGCTGTAATCCTTTGAGGCGGAGTTTTACCCGACTCAACATAAGCATGATGAATTAAAGATTTCAACCAAGATGCCAAAGAAATGGCAGAGGCCTTCTGACCTTTCCTAGAACCGGAAAAGATAACAAATAGACTAGAAGTCTTTCGGAAATTCTTAGTAGCTTCAACATAATATTTCAAAGCTCTAACAACATCCAAAGAATGCAATGATCTCTCCTTAGAATTCTTAGGATTAGGACACAATGAAGGAACCACAATTTCTCTACTAATGTTGTTAGAATTCACAACCTTAGGTAAAAATTTAAAAGAATTTCGCAACACCGCCTTATCCTGATGAAAAATCAGAAAAGGAGACTCACAAGAAAGAGCAGATAATTCAGAAACTCGTCTGGCAGAAGAGATAGCCAAAAGGAACAAAACTTTCCAAGAAAGTAATTTGATGTCCAACGAATGCATAGGTTCAAACGGAGGAGCTTGAAAAGCCCCCAGAACCAAATTCAAACTCCAAGGAGGAGAAATTGACTTAATGACAGGTTTTATACAAACCAAAGCTTGTACAAAACAATGAATATCAGGAAGATTAGCAATCTTTCTGTGAAAAAGAACAGAATGAGCAGAGATTTGTCCTTTCAAGGAACTTGCAGACAAACCTTTATCCAAACCATCCTGAAGAAACTGTAAAATTCTCGGAATTCTAAAAGAATGCCAGGAAAAATGATGAGAAAGACACCAAGAAATATAAGTCTACCAGACTCTATAATATATCTCCCTAGATACAGATTTACGAGCCTGTAACATAGTATTAACCACAGAGTCAGAGAAACCTCTTTGACTAAGAATCAAGCGTTCAATCTCCATACCTTTAAATTTAAGGATTTGAGATCTTGATGGAAAAAAAGGACATTGCGACAAAAGGCCTGGTCTTAACGGAAGAGTCCACGGTTGGCAAGTAGCCATCCGGACAAGATCTGCATACCAAAACCTGTGAGGCCATGCTGGAGCTACCAGCAGAACAAACGAGCATTCCTTCAGAATCTTGGAGATTACTCTTGGAAGAAGAACTAGAGGCGGAAAGATATAGGCAGGATGATACTTCCAAGGAAGTGACAATGCATCCACTACTTCCGCTTGAGGATCCCTGAATCTGGACAGATACCTGGGAAGTTTCTTGTTTAGATGAGAGGCCATCAGATCTATTTCTGGAAGTCCCCACATTTGAACAATCTGAAGAAATACCTCTGGGTGAAGAGACCATTCGCCCGGATGTAACGTTTGGCGGCTGAGATAATCCGCTTCCCAATTGTCTATACCTGGGATATGAACCGCAGAAACTAGACAGGAGCTGGATTCTGCCCATACCAGAATTCGAGATACTTCCTTCATAGCCAGAGGACTGTGAGTCCCTCCTTGATGATTGATGTATGCCACAGTTGTGACATTGTCTGTCTGAAAACAAATGAACGATTCTCTCTTTAGAAGAGGCCATGACTGAAGAGCTCTGAAAATTGCACGGAGTTCCAAAATATTGATCGGTAATCTCACCTCCTGAGATTCCCAAACCCCTTGTGCTGTCAGAGACCCCCAAACAGCTCCCCAACCTGTCAGACTTGCATCTGTTGAAATTACTGTCCAGGTCGGAAGAACAAAAGAAGCCCCCTGAACTAAACAATGGTGATCTGTCCACCACCTCAGAGAGTGTCGTACAATCGGTGTTAAAGATATTAATTGAGATATCTTTGTGTAATGCCTGCACCACTGGTTCAGCATACAGAGCTGAAGAGGTCGCATGTGAAAACGAGCAAAGGGGATCGCGTCCGATGCTGCAGTCATAAGACCTAGTATTTCCATGCATAAAGCTACCGAAGGGAATGATTGTGACTGAAGGTTTCGACAAGCTGATATCAACTTTAGACGTCTCTTGTCTGTCAAAGACAGAGTCATGGACACTGAATCTATCTGAAAACCTAAAAAGGTTACCCTTGTCTGAGGAATCAATGAACTTTTTGGTAAATTGATCCTCCAACCATGATCTTGAAGAAACAACACAAGTCGATTCGTATGAGATTCTGCTAAATGTGAAGACTGAGCAAGTACCAAGATATTGTCCAAATAAGGAAAAACCACAATACCCTGTTCTCTGATTACAGACAGAAGGGCACCGAGAACCTTTGTAAAAATTCTTGGAGCTGTTGCTAGGCCAAACGGTAGAGCCAAAAACTGGTAATGCTTGTCTAGAAAAGAGAATCTCAGAAACTGATAGTGATCTGGATGAATCGGAATATGCAGATATGCATCCTGTAAATCTATCGTGGACATATAATGCTCTTGCTGAACAAAAGGCAGGATAGTCCTTACAGTTACCATTTTGAATGTTGGTATCCTTACATAACGATTCAATATTTTTAGATCCAGAACTGGTCTGAAGGAATTCTCCTTCTTTGGTACAATGAAGAGATTTGAATAAAACCCCAGCCCCTGTTCCAGAACTGGAACTGGTATAATTACTCCAGCCAACTCTAGATCTGAAACACATTTCAGAAATGCTTGAGCCTTTGCTAGGTTTACTGGGACACGGGAAAGAAAAAATCTCTTTGCAGGAGGCCTTATCTTGAAGCCAATTCTGTACTCTTTTGAAACAATGTTCTGAATCCAGAGATTGTGAACGGAATTGAACCAAATTTCTTTGAAAAAACGTAATCTGCCCCCTACCAGCTGAGCTGGAATGAGGGCCGCACCTTCATGTGGACTTGGGAGCTGGCTTTGGTTTTCTAAAAGGCTTGGATTTATTCCAGACTGGAGATGGATTCCAAACTGATACCGCTCCTGAGGATGAAGGATTAGGTTTTTGTTCCTTGTTGTGACGAAAGGAACGAAAACGATTATTACCCTGGAAAGAAAGGGAAAGCAGAGTAGACTTAGAAGACATATCAGAATTCCAAGTCTTAAGCCATAAAGCTCTTCTAGCTAAAATAGCTAGAGACATATACCTGACATCAACTCTAATGATATCAAATATGGCATTACAAATAAAATTATTAGCATGTTGAAGAATAAAAATGCTATGAGAATTATGATCTGTTACTTGTTGCGCTAAAGCTTCTAACCAAAAGATGAAGCTGCAGCAATATCCGCTAAAGATATAGCAGGTCTAAGAAGATTACCTGAACACAAGTAAGCTTTTCTTAGAAAGGATTCAATTTTCCTATCTAAAGGATCCTTAAGGAAGTACCATCTGCCGTAGGAATAGTAGTACGCTTAACAAGAGTAGAGACAGCCCCATCAACTTTAGGGATTTTGTCCCAAAACTCTAATCTGTCAGATGGCATAGGATATAATTGCTTAAAACGTTTAGAAGGAGTAAATGAATTACCCAAATTATTCCATTCCCTGGAAATTACTTCAGAAATAGCACTAGGGACAGGAAAATCTTCTGGAATAACTACAGGAGATTTAAAACCTTATCTAAACGTTTAGATTTAGTATCAAGAGGACCAGAATCCTCAATTTCTAATGCAATTAGGACTTCTTTAAGTAAAGAACGAATAAATTGATTTTTTTAAATAAATATGAAGGTTTATCAGCATCAACCTTTGAGACAGAATCCTCTGAACCAGAAGAACCATTATCAGAATCAGAATGATGTTCATTTAAAAATTCATCTGAAAAATGAGAAGTTTTAAAAGACTTTTTACGTTTACTAGAAGGAGGAATAACAGACATAGCCTTCTTAATGGATTTAGAAACAAAATCTCTTATGTTAACAGGAACACTCTGAGTATTAGATGTTGACAGAACAGCAACAGGTAATGTAACAGTACTAAAGGAAATATTATCTGCATTAACAGTTTGTCATGACAAAACAGTACAAACAACAGCTGGAGGAACAGATACCATAAGTTTACAGTAGATACACTTAGGTTTGGTAGCTCCAGCCCCAGGCAGCGATTTTCCAGAAGTATCTTCTGACTCAGTTTCAACGTGGGACATCTTGCAATATGTAATAGAAAAAACAACATATAAAGCAAAATTGATCAAATTCCTTAAATGACAGTTTCAGGAATGGGAAAAAAATGCCAGTGAACAAGCTTCTAGCAACCAGAAGCAATAAAAAATGAGACTTAAATAATGTGGAGACAATAGTGACGCCCATATTTTTTTAGCGCCAAAAAATGATGCCCACATTATTTGGCGCCTAAATGCTTTTGGCGCCAAAATGACGCCACATCCGGAACGCTGACACTTTTGGCGCAAAAGAACGTCAAAAATGACCCAACTTCCGGCGACACGTATGACGCCGGAAACAGAAAAAAAATGTTGCGCCAAAAAAGTCAGCGCCAAGAATGACGCAATAAAATGAAGCATTTTCAGCCCCCGCGAGCCTAACAGCCCACAGGGAAAAAGTCAAATTTTTAAGGTAAGAAAAAAATTATTTATTCATATGCATTATCCCAAATATGAAACTGACTGTCTGAAATAAGGAATGTTGAACATCCTGAGTCAAGGCAAATAAATGTTTGAATACATATATTTAGAACTTTATAAAAAAGTGCCCAACCATAGCTTAGAGTGTCACAGAAAATAAGATTTACTTACCCCAGGACACTCATCTACATGTTGTAGAAAGCCAAACCAGTACTGAAACGAAAATCA
>NC_069501.1:1136661414-1136731414 GCF_027579735.1 Bombina bombina | reverse complement strand
ATTACACTTATGTACTGGTAGAAGCAGGCTGGTAACTTGGGGTGTACCAGCTAACCCTCTCCAGGGGAAGTTCAAACAGCGTAGGGGTATCCTGCCACACTCGGTGTGTGGTGGATTCCAATGGAAAAGGTCAGAAGCAGTGGCTAAACTGATCAAGAAGGTGCTGAACCAGAGCTTGTATAAAAACAAAATTTATGCTTACCTGATAAATTTCTTTCTTTTGAGATGTACCGAGTCCACGGATTCATCCTAACTTGTGGGATATTGTCCTTCCTGACAGGAAGTAGCAAAGAGAGTACCACAGCAGAGCTGTCTATATAGCTCCCCCCTTAACTCCACCCCCAGTCATTCGACCGAAGGCCAAGGAAGAAAAAGAAAAACTATAAGGTGTCTTGAATAGACAGGGCGGGCCGTGGACTCGGTACATCGCAAAAGAAAGAAATCAGGTAAGCATAAATTTTGTTTTCTTTTGCATGATGTACCGAGTCTACGGATTCATCCTAACTTGTGGGATACCAATACCAAAGCTTTAGGACACAGATGAAGGGAGGGACAAGACAGGAACCTAAACGGAAGGCACCACTGCTTGCAAAACCTTTCTCCCAAAAATAGCCTCCGAAGAAGCAAAAGTATAAAATTTATAAAATTTTGAAAAGGTATGAAGCGAAGACCAAGTCGCAGCCTTACAAATATGTTCAACAGAAGCATCATTTTTAAAAGCCCATGTGGAAGCTGCCGCTCTAGTAGAATGAGCTGTAATCCTTTCAGTAGGCTGCTGTCCAGCAGTCTCATAAGCCAAACGGATGATGCTTTTCAGCCAAAAGGAAAGAGAAGTTGCCGTAGCCTTTTGACCCCTACGCTTTCCAGAATAGACAACAAACAAAGAAGATGTTTGACGAAAATCTTTGGTTGGCTGCAAATAAAATTTCAAAGCACGAACCACGTCCAAGTTGTGCAACAGACGTTCCTTCTTACAAGAAGGATTAGGACACAGAGAAGGAACAACAATTTCTTGATTGATATTCCTGTTCGTAACAACCTTAGGTAGGAACCCAGGCTTGGTACGCAAAATCACCTTATCAGCATGGAACACAAGATAAGGAGAGTCACATTGTAATGCAGATAGTTCAGAAACTCTTCGAGCTGAAGAGATAGCAGCTACGAACTAAATTTAGACTCCATGGTGGAGCAAAAGGTTTAAACACAGGCTTAATTCTAACTAAAGCCTGACAAAAAGCCTGAACGTCTGGAACATCTGCCAGACGCTTGTGCAACAAATTAAACAGAACAGATATCTGTCCCTTTAGGGAACTAGCTGATAATCCTTTCTCCAATCCCTCTTGGAGAAAAGACAAAATCCTAGGAATCCTGATTTTACTCCAGGAGAAGCCTTTTGATTCGCACCAAAAAAGATATTTACACCATATCTTATGATAAATTTTCCTGGCAACAGGCTTTCGAGCCTGAATCAAGGTATTTATGACTGACTCAGTCGAACCCCGCTTTGATAGAATCAAGCGTTCTCCAAGCAGTCAGTTGCAGAGAAATTAGATTTGGATGCTTGAATGGACCTTGAATCAGAAGGTCCTGTCTCAATGGCAGAGACCATGGTGGAAGGGATGACATGTCCACCAGGTCTGCATACCAAGTCCTGCGTGGCCACGCAGGCGCTATCAAAATCACAGATGCTCTCTCCTGTTTGATACTGGCAATCAGACGTGGAAGGAGAGGGAAAGGTGGAAACACATAAGCCAGGTTGAACGACCAGGGTACTGCTAGAGCATCTATCAGTACAGCCTGAGGATCCCTTGACCTGGAGCCGTAACGAGGAAGTTTGGCGTTCTGACGAGACGCCATCAGATCCAACTCTGGTGTGCCCCATAGCTGAACCAGCTGAGCAAACACCTCCGAATGGAGTTCCCACTCCCCCAGATGAAAAGTCTGACGACTTAGAAAATCTGCCTCCCAGTTCTCTACACCTGGGATATAGATCGCTGACAGATGGCAAGAGTGAGCCTCTGCCCATTGGATTATCCTTGAGACCTCTATCATCGCTAAGGAACTCTTTGTTCCGCCCTGATGATTAATATAAGCCACAGTCGTGATGTTGTCCGACTGAAACCTGATGAATCTGGCCGAAGCCAGCTGAGGCCATGCCTAGAGAGCATTGAACATCGCTCTTAATTCCAGAATATTTATCGGTAGGAGATCCTCCTCCCGAGTCCACAAACCCTGAGCTGTTAGGGAATTCCAGACTGCATCCCAGCCCAGTAGACTGGCGTCTGTCGTCACTATAACCCATTCTGGCCTGCGGAAACACATTCCCTGGGACAGATGATCCTGTGACAACCACCAAAGAAGAGAGTCTCTGGTCTCTTGATCCAGATTTATCTGAGGAGATAAATCCACATAATCCCCATTCCACTGATTGAGCATGCATAGTTGCAGTGGTCTGAGATGCAAGTGAGCAAACGGAACTATGTCCATTGCCGCTACCATTAGTCCGATTACCTCCATACACTGAGCCACTGACAGCCGAGGAATGGAATGAAGAGCTCGGTAGGTGGACAAAATCTTTGATTTCCTGACCTCCGTCAGAAATATTTTCATGTCCACCGAGTCTATCAGAGTCCCTAGAAATAAAACTCTTGTGAGGGGGGGAAAGAGAACTCTTTTTTACGTTCACTTTCCACCAGTGAGACCTTAGAAAGGCCAACATTAAGTCCATGTGAGACTTGGCTAGTTGGAAGGACGACGCTTGAATTAGAATGTCGTCTAGATAAGGCGACACTGCGATGCCCCGTTGCCTTAGAACCGCCAGAAGGGACCCTAGCACCTTCGTGAAGATTTGCGGCGCCGTGGCCAACCCGAAAGGAAGAGCCACAAACTGATAATGCTTGTCCAGAAAGGCGAACCTGAGGATCTGGTGATGATCTTTGTGGATAGGAATGTGCAGATACGCATCATTTAAGTCCACGGTGGTCATATATTGACCCTCCTGGATCAATAGTAAGATAGTCCGAATGGTCTCCATCTTGAAAGATGGAACGCTTAGGAATTGGTTTAGGATCTTGAGATCCAGAATTGGTCTGAAAGTTCCCTCCTTTTTCGGAACTAGAAACAGATTGGAGTAGAACCCCTGCCCCTGTTCTGCTTTTGGAACTGGGCAGATCACTCCCATGGTAAAAAGGTCTTCTACACAGCGTAAGAACGCCTCTTTTTGTCGGGTTTACAGACAATTGAGAAAGATGGAACCTCCCCCTTGGAGGGGAATCCTTGAAATTTAGAAGGTATCCCTGGGTTACAATTTCTACTGCCCAGGAAT
This sequence comes from Bombina bombina, assembly GCF_027579735.1. Classification (NCBI taxonomy): domain Eukaryota; kingdom Metazoa; phylum Chordata; class Amphibia; order Anura; family Bombinatoridae; genus Bombina; species Bombina bombina. The sequence continues at coordinate 1,136,728,089 of NC_069501.1, read as the reverse complement.
CCTGAACGTCTCTTGCCCAGGCCTGAGCAAAGAGAGAGAGTATGCCCCCTACTAGATCCGGTCCCGGATCGGGGGCTACCCCTTCATGCTGACTTAGTGGCAGCAGCAGGCTTTTTGGCCTGTTTACCCTTGTTCCAAGCCTGATTAGGTCTCCAGGTTGGCTTGGATTGAGCAAAGTTCCCCTCTTGCTTTGCAGCAGGGGAAGAGGTAGAGGGACCACTCTTGAAGTTTCGAAAGGAACGAAAATTATTTTGTTTGGTCCTTGTCTTATTTGACTTATCCTGAGGGAGGGTATGACCCTTCCCTCCAGTAATGTCTGAAATTATCTCTTTCAATGCAGGCCCGAATAGGGTCTTACCTTTGAAAGGGATGGACAAAAGCTTAGATTTAGATGACACATCAGCTGACCAGGACTTAAGCCATAACGCTCTACGCACTAAAATGGCAAAACCTGAATTCTTAGCCGCTAATTTAGCAAGATGAAAAGCGGCGTCCGTAATAAAAGAATTAGCCAAAATATCATCTAGTGGGGTCTCCGTCTGAAGAGCCTAAATTAAATTTTTCTGAAATTTTAACAGTGTACCCACTAAGCTTTAGAAGGATTGCACCACAAGTAAAAAAGCAATAGACCCCCAAATGAAAAAAACGGATTGATAATTGTCTAAAACCGGTTAAAAAACCCTAAAGCACCTTGCCACAGCTCTGCTGTGGCCCTACCTGCCCTTAGGAAGCGATAATATGGGGGTTAAAGCTTCAATTAGTCCCTCAGAAGACCCTCAGGACCTCAGGAGAAGTTGCTTGCTGCTTGTAAATGTAGGCCACCTCACTCGATGTTGCTGGGTCCTACACAAAACTAGCAAACCCTGCCTGAAAGCCATGTGGGTTATAAACAAACCCAAAGAACCCTCAAGCAAATGTCCCATAAAACAGAAAACGTTACTCCCAGACACAAAAACGTTTGTCCCAAATTCACATAAACTGAGTGCCCACAAAAAATTAACCCTTTATGCAAGCTAGTAAAAACCTCTGATAACACTAGGATTACTGCTTACCCTTCCCCTAATGGGGACACTGTCAGCCTTTTTGAGTTAACACAGTCTCTGCAGAAAATATGACTGAACATACCTCATTGCTGTATAGCAAGAAACTGTTCCTCACACTGAAGTTTTCCTGTACTCCTCAGCTTATGTGGGAACAGCAGTGGACCTTAGTTACAAATGCTAAGATCATCATCCTCCAGGCAGAAATCTTCATCTATGTCCTGCCTGAGAGTAAATAGTACAACACCGGTACCATTTAAAAATAACAAACACTTGATAGAAGATAAAATAAAACTAACAGTTTAACACCTCTTCTCTTTACTCTTCCTGCTTAGAGCCAGCAAAGAGAATGACTGGGGGGTGGAGTTAAGGGGGGAGCTATATAGACAGCTCTGCTGTGGTGCTCTCTTTGCTACTTCCTGTCAGGAAGGACAATATCCCACAAGTTAGGATGAATCCGTGGACTCGGTACATCATGCAAAAGAAACAAGTTTGTTTATTTAAAAACTGATTAAAAACAGTTACAAGCAAATGGTTACATATAATGCAACGCGTTTCTCAGCCTTAGAATTGGCTGTTTCATCAGGCATAATACACCTTCCAACTGACATGATAGTTTAACCAAATCTGACCAATAGTGAACAAATGCACACCGATAATGGGCGTGTGAAATTACATACATTATTAATTGGTTAATTAACAAAAAACAGTAATCTTGTAGTTAGAATAGATACAAAATATTGCTATACAAAGCTATGCTATAGTAACTGCAGCATAAGTAAAATCCCAGCATTACAATTGTAATAAAGCAACACCATACAATGTTATATCTTGTTAGCTATAGCATGGAATATAGTCATAATGCTGCCTATATAATATATGTCTATGCACAAATATGCAGCAAAGAAACAGTAAGATCGATAAAAATTTATATAAATCACAGATCTATGATTGCGTCATCTGATGACTAAGTATATTATGTGAGTGTAAACCCACTAAAAAAAAGAGAGAAAGAGAGAGAGAATAAAGAGAGAGAGAGAATAAAGAGAGAGAGAGAAGAGAGAGAATAACATTGAATCAACAGAAGACTAGGGATCGGTCCCTGTGACACCTGTGGCTGGTCTGCAACTAACTCGCATAGAGAGTGTTCTTTTGCCACTGCCCATACTACAAAGACATCCCTCAAATCGGTCTGAGAGCCCTTCTCACAAAAAAGTGGAGCACCATCCTTCTTCACCTTCCTCTTGCGAAAGCAAAGACGACTAGTTTCTAGTAAGGTGGGAGGGAATTTAAGGGCTCTTGGAGGTTTGGGATATTTGCCTTCTCCTAGTGGCCAGAAGTATAATTCCCAGGAGTAATGAATCATTGACTCTCACCACCTTTATGATAGAAACAAGCACATTACAGCATAAAATGTAGCAATATAATGGCCGTTAAAAAGCATTGTTGCAAACCACTGCCATATAATGCTCTATACACATTTATGTTCCTGATCCTACATAAGTATACTTTTTAACAAATTATACCATAAGAACAAAGTATCTATCAAAATTGTACAATCTGAATCATGAAAGAAATGTTTCATGTCCCATTAATACAACTTACAATAGAATTATGAGCCAGCATTTTATTAGGATCCGGGAAGAGATACTTGTATAAAATCCAAAAAGGAGCCATAGGAACAATTCAAGACACCTTGGAGACCTTGTAAACCATACCTAATAACAATGTGTTAGCCCATTCCTAGTCAGTATAGGTACTGTATATGAATGTTCATTTCTTCATTTGCATAAGAAACTAATTCTAATCCAAAAAGCTCTTATTTCTCATGCAACGTTTTCCTTTTAAAAAAGCTTGAGAGTCAACCCTTTGCCTGTTGTGTCTTGATAGCCTTGCAATTTAGATGCAAGTTGCTTTACTCTCTGAATTTTAGTATACATTAAAGGAACATGAAACTCAATTCTGTCATTAATGATTCCAATAGAACATGCAGTTATAAACAACTTTCTAATCTCCTGCCATTATCAAAATGTTTTCATTCTCTTGGTATCTTTAGTTGAAAAGCAAGGACTTAAGCACAGGGGCATGACCGTTCCTGGCACTATATTGTAGCAGTTTTGCATTAATGTCCATTTTCAAGAGCACTAGATGGTAGCACTATTTTCTGCCATTTAGTGCTCCAGACACATACCTAGGTTTCCCTTCATTAAAGAATACCATGGGAACAGAGCAAATGTCATAACAGAAGTAAATTGGAAATATTTTTTTTTTAATTGTATGCTCTGTCTGAATCACAAAAGATAATTTTTGTGTTTCATATCCCTTTAACTATATATTTCTAAGAGGCTTACAAGGGTTGCAATAGAGGCTCAATCAGCAGTAGCAACGTATAAATGCCACTGAAACAACATATTAAGTTGCAAGTGATGGCGAAAAAACAGCTGTCAGTTAAGGGCTGAAATGCATATTCTGTGGAAAATCCCATATTTCAAATCTCGTGTGCAATCCAGATGTTTAAATCTACGATGCTGTGTGACGGTGTGATTGATCTAGGAAAGGCTTTTAGAACTATACAGGTATGCCAGGCATTTTCCATGTGTAACTATTTCTTTCATATCCTCTTTAGGTTTAATTTCAAATATTTCTGAGAACTGGGAACATAGATACAGGTCTTTCTCTACATATTACAGTAAATGGACCTGGCATACACTTTTGGCACATTCTCCAAGAAAGTGAGGCACATAGGTAAATATGTAGAGGCAGGAACTGACCAAGGCTATTTTTTTTTAAATTGGTGCCCATTTTAGCAAACGGTACCCCAGAATCACTTTAATCAACTAGGGCAGGTGCAGCACATAAAACCCCCTGCATCCTCACCTTGTTTATTAAACAGATAAAGCTGAAGAACTAACATGTTTAAAGGGGTATGAAACAGTTTGTTTACTTTTTGTAACAACATAAATTATGCTTACCTGATAATTTTATTTCCATTGTGGGGAGGAGAGTCATATATATGCCTATAAGTAATGGACACTGCACAAGATGAATAAAAAAAAAAAAAAAAGGTAAAATGCATTTTAAATTATGAATACATATATATTACAATAATTTCATTTAAGTATATATGGCACTGCTTAGTGCTTTTTTCCATCTAAAGGGGAGAGTCCACGGCTTCATTCATTACTTGTGGGAATTAAGAACCTAGCCACCAGGAAGAGGCAAAGACACCCCAGCCAAAGGCTTAAATACCTCCCCCACTCCCCTCATCATTCTGCCGAGGGAACAAGGAACAAGGAACAGTAGGAGAAATATCAGGGTATAAATGGTGCCAGAAGAAAATATTAAATTTTAGGTCCGCCCATCGGAAAAACCGTCGGGGGCAGTGGACTCTCCTCCCCACGATGGAAATAAAATTATCAGGTAAGCATAATTTATGTTTTTCATCTAAAGGGGAGGATAGTCCACGGCTTCATTCATTACTTGTGGGAATATATACCCAAGCTTTTAGAGGACACTGAATGAAACCAGGAGGGTAAAAGGCGGAGCCTTAATCCCAAAAACAGCTTCTGCAGAAGCAAAAACGTCAAATTTGTAAAACTTTGTGAAGGTATGCAAGGAGGATCATGTAGCCGCCTTGCAAATCTGCTCCATGAAACTACCGCTCTAGTGGAATGAGCCGTAATCCTCTGAGGAGGCTTGTGTCCCGCTGTATCATAGGTCACATCCAGATTATGAAGTAACCTCTCTTTAGGAGAAGGGCTAGGACATAAAGAAGGAACAACTATCTCCTGATTAATTTTACAGTTAGACACCACCTTGGGGAGAAACCCCAAGCCTGTGCGAAGAACAGCCTAATCCGCATGAAACACCAGATAAGAGGGCTCATATTGCAAGGCCGCCAACTCAGAGACTCTGCGTGCCGATGCAATGGCCAACAGAAAGAGAACCTTCTATGAGAGATCTTTTATGTCAAGAGAATGCATAGGCTCAAACGGAACCCTCTGTAAGACCTTAAGTACCAAGTTTAAGCTCCAAGGGGGAGCAACCTGACTAAAAACAGGCCTGATTTCGAGACAGGGCCTGAACAAAAGATTGGATGTCAGGGAGATCAGGGAGTCTCCTATGCAACAGAATAGATAATCCGAAATTTGTCCTTTTAGGGAACTAGCGGCGAGACCCTTCTCCAAACCCTCTTGGAGAAAGGACAAAATCCTGGATACCCTCACATTGTGCCAAGGGTAGCCATGACTCTCACACCAGGACAAGCAAGTTCTCCACACCCTATAATAGAAGTGTTGAGTGACCGGCTTTTTTGCTTGAACTAGAGTGTCAATCACATTCTCAGAAAAATCCCTTTTTGCTAAGACTAAGCGTTCAATCTCCACGTAGTCAGCCTCAGATGTATACTAGGCCAAACCCCCAAGGCATCGCCAATGCATCTATTAGCTCCGCCTGGGGGTCCCTCAACCTCGATCTGTATCGTGGAAGCTTGCAATTCAACCTTGACGCCATGAGATCGATCTCCGGCGTCCCCCATCTGGGACAGATCTTCGCAAACACTTCGGGGTGAAGAGACTATTCCCCAGGATGAAAAGTCTGACTGCTGAGAAAATCCTCTTCCCAGTTGTCCACACCCGGGATGTGGATCGCAGAGAGCGAACAGTTGTGGGTCTTAGCCCACTCCAGGATCCGAGACACCTCCCTCATTTCCAGGGAGCTCCTCGTGCCCCCCTGGTGATTGATGTAAGCCAACGAGGTAATGTTTGTCCGTCTGGAACCTGATAAAGCTGGAGTCCCCCAGACGAGGCCATGCCTTCAAAGCATTGTAGATCACTCTCCAGAAGATTTATTGGAAGAGACTCTAAGTGAGACCACTTCCCCTGTGCCATTCTGGCACCCCAAACAGCTCCCCATCCCGCCAGACTTGCATTCGTGGTCACAATCTTCCAGGACGGTCTCAGGAAGGATGTCCCCACATGGACAGGTGATCCGGGCGGATCCACCAGGAGAGGGAAATCCGAGTCCTTGCATCCATGTATATCAGCTGTGACAGATCGGAATGATCGCCGTTCCACTGTCTCAACATACACAATCGAAGAGGTCTAAGATGGAACCTAATGGAATGATGTCCATGCTGGAGACCATGAGCCCAATCATTTCCATGCACTGAGCTACAGATGGTCTCACTGTAGACTGAAGGGCAAGACAGGTAGATGCCATCTTTGTGTGTCGCTTGTCTATGATCGTGAACTCCACCCTGGTACTGGGAACCAGAGAACTCTTCTCGAGGTTGACCTTCCAACCGTGAGATTGAAGTAACTGCAGCAGGACCCTGGTGTAGGCCTCTGCCAGATGGAATGACGGCGCCTGAACCAGGATGACGTCCATGTAGGGCACCACCGCGATGCCTTGGGATCTGGCTACTGCTAGAAGGGCCCCCAGGACCTTTGTAAAGACTCTTGGGGCCGTCGCCATACTGAAGGGGAGAGCCACAAACTGGAAATGCTGATCCAGAAAAGCAAATCTGAAGAACCAGTAATGGTCCCTGTGAATCGGAACATGAAGGTATGCATCCTTCAAGTCTATAGAGGTCATTAACTACCTCTCTTGAACTAGGGGCAGAATGGATCTGATAGTTTCCATTTTGAACGATGGAACGGACAGGAACTTGTTTAAACATTTGAGGTCCAGAATCGGATGGAATGTGCCCTCCTTCTTTGGGACCACGAACAAATTGGAGTAATACCCTAGACCCCTTTCTGCATGGGGTACTGGTACGATAATCCCTAGAGAGGAGAGATCCCGCACACAACCAAGAAAGGCCTCTCTTTTTTCTGGCCTTAAAGACAGGTTTGACAGAAGGAATCTGCCCCTGGGCAGAGAGGACTTGAACCCTATCCTGTAACCATGGGCGACTACCTCCAGAACCCAGAGGTCCTGAATGTCCTGCAACCAATGGTCTAAGAATAGAGACAATATGCCCCCCACTCGGTCCGCAGACCAGTCGGGGGCGCCCCTTCATGCAGACTTAGTCTCAGCGGGCATCTTGTTCTGCTTAGACTTGTTCCAAGCTTTGGCAGGCTTCTAGGCACCCTTTGGTTGGTCCGCTTTCGCTGTGGGCTATTGGCATTGTGCATTATCCCCACGAAAGGGAAAAAAATTAGAACCCTTAGGTTTCGCCTTCTTATCCAGGGGAAGGAAGGCACCCTTGCCTCCTGTAACCGTGGATATGATAGAATCCAGACCTGGGCCGAACAGGATTTTGCCTTTAAAAGACAAAGACAACAGCCTCGTCTTAGAGGTCACGTCTGCCGACCAAGATTTTAGCCACAGAGCCCTGCATGCTAGAACCGAAAAACCTGATACTTTATCATTCAGGCAGGTAATTTTCATATAAGCATCACGAATGAAGGAATTGGCCACCTTTAGGGCCTTAATCCTTTCCTGCACTTCCTTGAAAGAGGGTTCACCCTCAATCATATCAAATAAGGCATCGCACCAATATGACGCAGCTCCAGAACCCGCGGCGACTGCCACTGCCGGCTGAAAAACAAACCCTGTGTGTTGAAACATCTTTCGTAACATGTTTTCCATTTTTTTATCCATAGGCTCCTTGAACGAAGAACTATTCTCTAAAGGAATTGTTGTGCGCTTAGTGAGCGTGGAGATGGCCCCATCCACCTCGGGAATGGTCCCCAACAACTCCAGCTGGGCCTCCGGGACAGGGAAAAGCTTTTTAAAATGAGAAGAGGGGGAAAAGGAAGAACCTAGCCACTCCCACTCATTCTTTATAATGTTCGCCATCTTGACAGGAGCCAGGAAAGTCTGGGAAACCACCCTGTCCTCGTAGACCTTATCTAATTTAGAAATGGAGGGCTCTTCTGGAAGCTTTGGTTCTGGAACCTCTAAAGTAGCCAGTACTTGCTTTAGTAAGAAACGCAAGTTCTCCATCTTAAACCTAAAACCGGGCTCCGCCTCTACCAGAGATTTAGATGACACGGACTCAGACGGGCCCCTTCCGATGCGTCGGAATGGGCCTCGTTAATGCACCACCCCTCCGGGGCGTCCGACAGAGACAAATCCTTGGACAGTAGTGCTAGACATTCTCTTATGTTTGGAAGGCGTAGCCTTCTCAAGGCATGTGGAACACAGTTGCGCAGGCTGGTCTACCAAAACCTCACAATATACACACGTATAAGAATTAGTTAAAAAGAGGGAGTACCCTCTAAGGCGTCAAAATCCTCCATAGCTTTCAGAAAAAGATAAGACAGGCACCCTTATAACCACCAATGGCCGGGGCACTCACCACCTCCTATGACCCGGACTGCAGAAACCGTTGGTCTCCTCCATCGTAGATCAGACCGGAAGTGAAGAGGCCCCACCCAGTCACAAGGATGTCTATGAAAGACCACCCCTATCGAGGAGAAAACGCGCCAAACCGTGCAAAAACTCCCAGAAGAGAACCTGTCAGTTCCACAGTAATTGCCAGGGTCGCGTCCTTGCACATAACACAGCCATCACACAATAAACTTATGTACATACCCCCCCCTGTTCAATAATCCCCTTATAGGAATATTAACCCTAGATTCTAAAAAGATAAAGGCACCACACTGTGGCCCTGTCTTCTGTGTTATCATGATATAAAAAATGAAATGATCTTAACAGAATCTACGCCGTGGAACAGGAACACAGCCCTTCAAGTGTGACAGGTGATAGCTGCGCTCCTGACATGGACTTGAGAAAAGAACGCAATCTGCGAAACTCATCAACGCTGATTGCTGTAGGAGCTGTTATTATGAGTCGGGATGGTGTCGCAAAGGGAAGCTCCCTCTGCATCTCCGGACTCTAACGTTCACCCAGGCCCTCAACCGAGAAGCTTGAAAGGCTACTTAAATTCCTGTCCCATAGTGAAGGGTAGAACCCCTCATAAGAGACCTCCGATTTTCTGGCACCTCTCTGCCACCTCCTGTCACGAAAAGCAAAGAATTACTGGGAGATGAGGGGAGTGGGGGAGGTATTTAGGCCTTTGGCTGGGGTGTCTTTGCCTCCTCCTGGTGGCCAAGTTCTTAATTTCCACAAGTAATGAATGAAGCCGTGGACTCTCTTCCCTTTAGATGGAAAAAAGCACTAAGCAGTGCCATATATACTTAAAAGAAATCATTGTAATATGTATTATTCATAATTTAAAATGCATTTTACCTTCTTCTTTTAAAAAATTCATTTGTGCAGTGCATTACTTCCAGTCATAGCCCTACAAGGAAGCTAGGGTCTCTACCGGAAGGCATATGTAGCTTGATGTTATAAAATTTCTACAGTAACATGAGCTGGTTTACTATTAAGTGAATAGACTAGATAAACAGGGAGTCGGATTTCCCTATGCTCAGACTAGGCAGAATGCGACCCAAGTTGCCAACATTTCAGTTCTCTTATCGCCCTGAGGGCAGTGGCTACTTTGAGAATTTGTAGGTTCTCATTTTGCAACTAAACAAGTAAGTCATTTGCGTTTTTTTCACACAATCTATTTATTTTTTATGTTTACCTTGATAGTACATATTTGATTTTACTAAAGGAGCACTGTTTCATATCCCTTTAACTGTCCTTTAACTGACCATACATTTTGATCTGGCCCTAATGTGACATACTGTACACATATCTAATGATTTTACTAGACCAAAGCACTTGCTTTTCACCAGCAATGGCCTCTTGTCAAATATTTTGGATAGAGCACAACAACTTTCCAATTTAATTCAATTATTAGTTTTGATCAGTTCTCTTCGTATCCTTTGTAGGTGATCTCAGATCTGCATTGTCTTTAAGTGATGGTAAAATCCTAGCGTTTGTGAAACCATTAAAATGCTGAAAGCTCCTTTATTTGTTCCAAGCGATCACCACACTTAGCCATTAAGGATAGTATTTGCCATTGGAACAAATAAAGGGGACTTTAATTCATGAAGTATAAAAATAAAAATACTAAATGCTCCTTTTATTTGTTCCAAGCGATCGCCGCACTGAGCTAAGGCAGCCCACCGGCAGAATGCTATTTTTGCTATTTGTCTGAGAGATGACATTTCCACCTCTTAGCCAATAGCTGTGCGGGAAATCCAGCTTGGCACCGCAATACACAGGATTTCCCACACAGCTATTGGCTAAGAGGTGGAAATGTCAACTCTCAGTCAAATAGCAAAAATAGCATTCTTCCGGTGGACTGCCTTAGCAGCTCAATGCGGCGATCGATTGGAACAAATAAAGGAACTTTCAGCATTTAGTATTTTATATTTAATGAATGAAAGTTCCCTTAATTCGTTCCAATGGTAAATCCTAGCATTTCACAAACGCTAGGATTTACCATCACTTTAACCATCTGGCGGCAGTGTTTGCAACATTGTTTATAGCCATGTTATATATAGTTACAAACACTGCTGTCAGACTACTATAGACATAAGCATGCGCCTAAGCTCTTATCAGTTTACCTAGGTTTACTATAAACACAGGATATCAAGAGAATAACGTACATTTGAAAATAGAAGTAAATTGTTTACAACTGCATGCTCTATCTGAATCACTAAAGTTACATTTTTACTTTACTATCCCCCTTTATCGAACCAATATACATTTATGGTTATTGAAAACACAAAAACAACAATATTTCCAAAAATGTCCAATGGCATGGGGAATGGTTGAAGTTTTTTTTTTTACCATAAGCTGTTCTCCCCCTCCAGAGAGCTCTTTTGATGTGTTGCCACCTTGTTTGATTGTATACATTACAGGGAACACCCAGTTCCCAAAGACCGCAATGTAAAGACACTTTTCAGTGTCGTTTTTTTTTTTTTTTCTAACACCCCTATCCCGCCAACTTTAGCCCCAAAATACTGCCTAGGGCAGTTATTTTATTAAAAAAATAAAAATGCTACAGTTTTTATTTCTTAATAAATTACACTACACTGTATTTTGCGGGCATTTTGGGCATAATTATAAAATTAACCAGAGATCTGATCTCTGGTTAATTTTAGAAGCGCTAATTGCTACCGCGAGTTAGAGCATGTTATTTTTCGACTATTATGGCTGTTTAACATAAAAATTCTGTCCAAACTACAGCCACAAAATGTCCGTTGCATTTCCACCATACACAACCAACAACAATAGTCATGAACAAGGAAGCATCTAATTGAAGTTGTACAGTAAACAATACTACGAAAGTTCTTAAGAGAAAAACGTTTGCTTTAAAGATTTGATCTCAGTAAGACTAGTATAAACATATAAACATTTTGTAATGCTTTTAAGAAATTTGCAACTTCAGATTTACAAGTTGTAAGTAATAAATCTACAGATTTATTGGGCCAAACTACATGTCAAGACATCCTGAGGTTAAAGTCCTTTAAAGATAAGAATTAATTGTTGATTCTATATAGATCAATTTCTATATCAAAAAGTGCATTAATTGTAATCACAAGTGAAATAATAATAAAATTACTCACTTTTAACAATGTGGTTTCTTAGCGCCACTCACAAGGAAACTACATGATGATGAAAGATGGGTTTATACATTTTTATAAAACAAAAAAGCATATTAGATCTTAATATATCTATACAAGTGTAGCTTCAAAAGCAAAGCATTACAGAACAATCCGTTTTCCCGTAAAGTAAGTGTATAACAATACTAATTCCTGTTTTTGTCTTTAAGGGACCATTAAATGCAGTGGAATTGCATAATCAACACATGTATAATAAAAAGACAACACAAGAACACAAATTTCAAAGACGAAGCCGAATAGGTCGGTGAAATGTGCAAGGACACACCTCCTGATTACTCTGGCCAACCCATGTGTCTACGTCACTTCTACTCGGAGCTACATTGTATATCACAGCATAATGAAGCTTAAACACACAGAAAAAGAAGTTAACCACAATTACTCATTATGGTTGAATGTTTTGTTTTTATTATAAGTCTCACAAGGAGAAATGGCTTTTGTACACAATCGGTTTTTCCAATATTTTGTCCCCATTGTGACTTTTAAAATATTTAACTTTCTATTTTTTTGGACTTTATTAACAGAGTTATATATATTGAATTGGTTTTATTTACAGACTTGTTATAATTAGTGGCTAGAATCTAGCATATATTTAAAGGACCAGTAAACACAGTATATTTGCATAATCAACAAATGCACAATAAAAAGACAATGCAATAGAGTCTGAACTTCAAATGAGTAGTAGATTTTTTTCTGACAATTTTAAAAGTTGTGTCTATTTCCACTCCCCCTGTACCATATGACAGCCATCAGCCAATCACAAATGCATATACATACCATGTGACAGCCATCAACCAATCACAAATGCATATACGTTTATTCTGTGAATTCTTGCACATGCTCAGTAGGAGCTGCCACCGCTGGTGACTCTAAAAGTTTAAATAAAAAAAGACTGTGCAAATTTTGTTAATGGAAGTTAATTGGAAAGTTGTTTAAAATTGCATGCTCTATCTGAATAATGAAAGTTTAATTTTGACTTGAGTGTCCCTTTAATAATATTTATTGTGACCCATTGTTTTTTCAAATTTCAAAGTTTCCTTTCCTTCTCCCTGTATCATGTGACAGCCATCTGTCAATCACAGACACATACATACGTATAGTGCTGGGGAATTTTGAAAGTATAATTTTAACTTTAATGTCCCTTTAATTACTCAATTATTGTAAACGCTGTAAAGCGCATGACAAAGGTAATTATAATAATACAATAATAATCATTTTCACTTTTAAATACAAAAAAAATATCAAAACATTAAAAATGATAAAAAAAGTGTTACTGAAGTTTTAGCATCACATCAGTATAATGCAGCATTGGCGATATGAAAATGTTACTTCTGCACATGTAATATTAAAAGAAGCAAGATAACACCAGACTAGTATATATACACTGACAGAAGTGATGAGGTGAAATGTCAAGAACTCCACAAATGTAGCATTATCAACTGCTTTGGATTCCTAAGCATTTGGTTATAATCATTAACATGTTCTACATAAATAATCTTATTTATCAGGGTGTTTAGTGCTTTTTAAATACATCCTTGTTCCGTAGATCTAGAGATATGTTCGTTTATGATACGGCTCTAGGCAGTTAGATGGTTTCTAACATTTCACTTAAAAAAAACGTCTGGTAACAGGTGGTATACGTACTGAGTGAATAACAATACTTTTCCTGCCACTAAAATGGAGCGTACAGCATGAGAACTTTGGGAGCAAAATTCCACAAAACTGGATTGCCCCAGCTGCTGTACTGTATAATGCAGAATGAATGAACAATTTCAAGCTTCACCCAGAGAGAGCTTAGTTAAATATAATTGATTTTCACAGGTCAATTAATAGGGAGCTTCTGAGACAAAGCTAAAGCGGAGCATATTTAGCATTGAAAAAGTGGTATATGGGTAAAACTATTAGGAAAGTATTATTTTTAATTGCATTTTACCACAATGACTGTTCTTGGCAGCATGTCATAACTATTTTGTAATGTAGTTTAACATAATTATGTTTAAAACATCCCTAATGGTTTATAAATGCATGGCAAACATTAAGACATTTTAAGAAGTGCAAAATAATTATATAGACCCATTCACAGTGTATGCTGCAGTTATCAAATTGAAAACACGATTTGTTAGTCAAGATTAGTCTGTTTAAAGGGCCATAAAAGCAAAAAAACTATGTTAACCCCTGCAAAATATAGTACTGCTCTTAGGTGAGACTCCAACTAAGCTTATATATACTGTAAAATAAAAAAAATCAAGTTTACTGACCCTTTAATGGCACTAAGATAAAAAAATAAGTTCCCAATACACATTAAGCAAGAACCTAACGATAGATAAGAGTGCCTATTAGTAGTAAATGCAGGTACATACACTTTGTAGCATTTTTAAAAAAAATTGATTTTGACAGTTTAACAAATATTTTAATTGATAGAAAAGTGAAATATTGAAATATATACCCCATATTTATTTTCACTTTTAAATTTAAAAAAATAAATAAATAAATCAGCAGCTTAGAATAGAATGCATTTACAAATACTGGTGAGTAAAATATTTTGCAAATAAAACTAACAAAAACAAAGTCTTATCTGAAGAAAATACAAGTAATATTGTCTAAAAATAAAAAAAAAATGTCTAATTATCTGAAACAACAATAAAAATGTTAAATTGTCTGAAAGAAAAAATACTGAAGAAGATGGAAACATAGATGATAATATGGGGGTGCAATAGATAAGGGATAGAATAAGAACATGGGAAGAGATAACGAATGAGTACAGTAGCGATATATGTGATGGAGAGAGGATGACATTAATAGTTTATAAAGGAGGGAATAGAAACATTTTAAAATGGATGAGGGAAGATTGAGGTTGAACAAGGAGAAGTCTGAGTGAACAAGAAGTCATGCCTGAGTAAAAGAAAAGTAATTTATTTGTATAGTGCAGCCAAATTCCGTAGTGCTGGGTACAATGATTTGGACCCTGCTCCGGAGAGCTCACAGTCTGCAGGTTTACGGTGCCGAGACATAAGGTTGGGGTAGCTTGTCACATTGGTTGTAGTTGTAGCAGTGAGTAAGGCAGTTCATGTATTAGTTTGGTTAGGACGAGTCAATGCTGAGTAAAACAGATGGGATTAAAGGGACAGTGTACACCAATCTTCATATAACTCCATGTAATACACTCTACTATAAATAATCATTATGCACAGATACTGAGCTAAAAATCCAGTATAAAACCTTTTAAAAACATACTTGGAAGCATTGAATGTCATTGTAAACTTTAAAAGAAGTTCACTGGCTTAGAAAGACAACACCAAATGTTTTACTGATAGAGAAAGACACGCCTCTGCAATCCTCACAAGAAAACATTGACTTATTCAGAACAGGAATATTTTTTTTTCAAAACCAAAAAAAAAAAACATGCATTTTTAAAGATGAAAGGAAGGAGAAAACGGACTACAACTCTAATGAAACCTTACTTGATAATATTAATCTGTAGAGATGTGTATTTGGAGGTTTTGTGAACAAGGCGGCCCTTTGTGCCGCTCAGCTACTATTCTTGTGCAACAGCAACACCCTAAAATCTTTGCAAATCAAGATTTTAGCATGTTGCTGTTGCACAAGAATTAATTTGGCAAAAAAAATAGCCGAGCGGCACAAAGAGCCACCTTCTTCCCAATTCAGAGGATCACAAAACCTCCAAACGCACATCTCTATTAATTTGTGTAGATTTATTAGTAGTAGAATAATTAAAAAAATTAAAAATAAATAAATAAAATCAGATAAAATTGATACCATAGCCCCTTAAAGACCAGCGACGGTCTTTTAATAGGGCTTGATTTTTTTAAATAGTGCAATCTCGCTGCAAGCAGTGAAAGACCTTGCAATTTCAGGAAACCTGCAGGAAAAAGGGTCATAATAATGCGGTCTTACCGGTGGCAATGAGTCCCGTGCTATTATGAGCTGATAAACTCTTAAAGGGATACTAAACCCAAATTTTTCCTTTAATGGTTCAGATAGAGCATGCAATTTGAAGCAACTTTCTAATTTACACCTATTAACAATTTTTATTCGTTCTCTTGCGATCTTTATTTAAAAAGTAAGAATTTAAAGCTTAGGAGCCAGCCCATTTTAGGTTCAGCACCATGGATAGCGCTTGCTTATTGGTGGATACAGTTAGCAAACCAATAAGCAAGCATAACCCAGGTTCTCAACCAAAAATTGGTCAGGCTCATAAGCTTTACATTCCTTCTTTTTAAATAAAGATAGCAAGAGAGCGAAGAAAAATTGATAATAGGAGTAAGTTAGAAAGTTGCATGTTCAATCTGAATCATTAAAGAACAAAATTGGGATTAGTGTCCCTTTAACGACCAGCGACATATAGGGTACGTTGTGGCCGTTAAGAGGTTAAAAAAAATAAAGAAGGAAAAAACTACACTTTACTTTAGTGTGGTAACATACTTGTAAAAACTACTCCAGACTCCTGCTAGACTGTGTGAACATTTACAGACAGTGTACCTGAAGAAGAAAACAAATCTCTCTGCAAGAAGTTAGCTTTGAAGATAATTATAGTGCAAGTTCATAATCTATGCAGGTGAATTTGTAGATCATTCAAGAAAATCAGCAGCACATTATTTCTCCTTGAGAAATACCTTTGTGGGAAGCACTGATAGGTATTTTAAGTCAGTGACCCAACCAAATTGGCCGGTGTTAATGGTCCATACTGAAAATAGAGAACTGATTTAACAAGCACTGTGGTATTGCTTTGATCATTTAACATCATTACCTCTAGCTACTAAATCTCCTTAAGTTATGCAGCACTTTATCTGTTAGTTCAGCTAGAGATAAGACTCCTTGTGCTGCAAGTTTGCAATATTATTCAGGCCTCTATAACTGCCAGAAAATGAGTGAATTGTATTTATTGTAATTAAAAAAAAATCAAGGTGCTGAAGAAAAATACAAAATACAATTGAGCCCAGACAGCTGGGTCATTTCCGTAAGCAAACTGTGAAAAAGGACCAGAAAGATCTAGTGTCTCCATAACTCATCTGATTACTAATACTTCCTTAAGTTTTAGTAGCCTATGGCAACACAGTCGTGTTTAGAGGAAATGGATGTAATTGTACTGACATTTATAGTAGCACATGTCTAGGAGGGTGAATGTTAAGACATCTTTTAATAGTTTATCAAAACATCAAAGAATAATAAATGTTAACATTTGTTTTCAGCACAACATGGATAAAACTCAATAGCCTGTCTCATATGTTTCTTGGTGCAATTTACTTGAGTGTAAAGGCACTAACTAATAAAGAGAACGGAATAAGGAAAACAAAGGATAAATATTAGCAATGTTTAACTACAAAATGCTTATACTTTATTACATATTGAGTTCAATGACACAAACTAAAAATAAGACCATTAGCCAATAGAATATATATGGGTATACACCAAAACGAAACTGACTCATGTCATAGGTTAATAGATAAAAAAAAAACTGGAGCCTCATAGCTTTTTTTATGTTATTAGACTGTAGCAAGAATTGTTGTATTATATTGAAGGTTTCCAGGGATTAGCCAGAAAATTTGACACTGGAAAATGACTGTTGCCATTTGTCAATTCCCTACTCGAGTTTTATAGCATTATAGAGACAATATTTGTGGAGCAGGGCACTTCACTTCTTGGATTCATTTTGGAAAATACAGTCAAACGTCTTTAAATTTTAAAAGATTTTGGTTTGGATCATGTAGAAAAAACAACAACAACAACATTATTTATGTTTACCAGATCAATTAATTTCCTTCATGGTGGTGAGAGTCCACAATCCAGTAATCTGGGAATTACTCTTCCATGCCACTAGGAGGAGACAAAGATTTCCAAACCCCAAGAACTCTATAAAACTCCTACTACCTCACTGGCACCTCAGTCTAACGTATAGCCAAGCAAAGAGGTAGAAAAAGAAATAAGAGCAAAAAAAAAAAGAAGTAGGGGGAAAAAAGATGAGCAAAAGAAAAAATAACTACACCAGAAAAAATAAATAAAAGTGTAGTGTCTCTTGGACTCTCACTACCATGAAAGAAATTAATCAGGTAAGCATAAATTATGTTTTCTTTCATACAGGTGGTGAGAGTCCACGATCCATTACTCTTGGGAACCAGTACCCAAGCAGTGGAGTCCACGAGTAATTAAACATAAAGGTCGGGATTTAAGAAATATCTTATTTTCACTGAAAACATAAATTCACAACCCCAAAAGAACCCAAAAAAAGGGGCAAAGCCATACAATGAAAAAATAGCCAACAGGCAAAGAATTATCCTGAGACAATTGCCTTTCTACCAATGGCACCTTAGAAAAAGCAAAAAAACATTGAAATTGTAGAATTTAGTAAAAGTATACAAAGAAGGCCAAATAGCTGCCTTGCAAAGATGAACAACGGAAGCCTCATTCCTAATAGACCAAGAAATGGCAACTGATTTTGCTCAACTTGTAATATCAGTGCAATTTAAGTGGAGTGCAAATGATCACAAAAACCCTTGCAAAATCATTTGTGCTCCATTTGTAATCTAGCCCTAAATAAGGAAGAGTTACATGAAAGAGCAGATGACTCAAACCAGAAGAAATAGGAAAAAGTAAAGCAACAAATACCTTATGCATAGGTTCAAAAGGAGAAGCCTGCAAAACCCTCAAAACCAAGTTAAGAATGCAAAAAGGTGAAAATTGGTTTAAAAACAGGATTAACTCTAGCCAAAAACTGAACTATACTATGAATATCTGAAAGATTAGCAATCTCCCAGAGGTAAAAACTGAAAGAGCTGAAATCTGACCCTACAAAAGAACTGGCAGATAAACTCTTATCCAAACCATCCTTTAAAAAAACTGCAATATACTAGGTATTCTAAAAGAATGCTAGGAAAAAAACCTGAGCTTACACTAGGAAATAAATGTCCGCAAAACCTTATAAAACAAAATAGCTGGACACAGGCTCACAAACCTGTATCAGAGTCTCAATAACAGAATCAGAAAACCCTCTATGCTTAAAAACTATTAGTTCAATCTCTATCCATCAAGCTTAGAGATTGAGATCTGTATGAAAAAACAGACCTTAAGACCAAAAGTATGGATACAAAGGAAAACATCAAAGAGGGCAACTGGACCTCTGAACTAGATCTGCATACCCAGCTCTGCAAGACCAAGCCAGAGAAGTTAAAATCACTAACGCTCCCTCTAATCTGATTTAGGCAACCAGCCTGGGAAGAAGAAGAACCAGAGGTGGAAAAAATATAAGCTAGTCGAAATGGCCACAGAACTACCAGAGTATCTACAAACACTGGTAGAGGATCCATGGGCCTCACACAGTACCTGGAAAGTAAGAGATTAAACCTAAAGATCATCACTAACCTAACTTTAGGATACACCAAAGAACAATTAACTGATAAAGACATCCAGATAAGGAGACCACTCTCCTGGATGCAAGGACCAACTACTGAGATATTTCTATTTTTCAGTTGTACACTCCTTGAACAGCAACAATTAACAATTAATTTATGCCCAGGAAAGAATTCACAATACTTTCTTCATGACTGGGGAACTGTGAGTTCCAATTTGATAATAGACATATTTTACTGCTAAAACATAGTCTATCTGAAATGGAGATAAGAAAGTCAATTCTGAAGGACCCCTGAAAATGTTCTAAAACATAAATAGGAAACTTCATTTTCGAGGAAACCAAAAAAAAAAACTTGCACTCCCTGAGACCTCAGATGACTCTCATCCTTAAAAACTTGTCTGCTGGTGAGAGAATATGCTAAATGAAAAGTCGAAGCTTGAACTAAAATATCGTCTAGAAAAGAAAACACTGCAGTACCCTGAGTTCTGATTGCTGACAAAAGGGCACCTAGAACCTTATAATATTTTGTGAGTATTACCCAGAAAAAAAACGGAAGAAACTGGAAATGCTAGTCCAAAAAGGCAAAATTAGGAAACTGATGATGTTCCTTGGGAATAGGAATATGAAGATAAGCTTCCTATAAACCTATTGTGGGCATAAACTGCCCTTGCAAAACAAAAGGCAGAAAAGTCCAAAAAGTCTCTATTTAGAAAGTAGGAACTATGAGAAATGAATTCAGAGCCTTTAGACCCAGAACTGGACTGAAAGCTCCTTCCTTCAAAGGAATAAAGAAGAGGGTAAAATAAAACCCCATTCACTGTACCAGCAGGAATAACTGCTCCCATACATTATAGATCCAAAACTGACTAAAAAAGGTCTGAACTTTCATGGGATTTCACAGAACATAGGACAGAAAAAACCTTCAGAGGAAGGCCTCATTCTGAAACCTATTCAATAATCCTAGGAGACTATATCTAAAACCCAGGGATCCTGAACAGACTGAGGCCAAGCTTCCTGAAAGAAGCTTAACCTGCCCCCTAGCAGAGTCTCAGACTTGTTCCAGTTAGAACTTAGTTTCCATACGGAACCAGAGGAAAGACTACTGTCGACAGGACTAGAACTATCCTCTGAGACAGATCTGAATGGACTTCGTTCCATTATCTGAGCAAGCAAAACTCTCAAATGGAACCGAACAAAGGGAATGATGTCCATATAAGCAACCATCAGACCAATTACCTCTATACATAAAGTCCCTGATGGCCGAACAGA
The DNA here is from genome assembly GCF_027579735.1 of Bombina bombina. Classification (NCBI taxonomy): domain Eukaryota; kingdom Metazoa; phylum Chordata; class Amphibia; order Anura; family Bombinatoridae; genus Bombina; species Bombina bombina. The sequence goes on along the minus strand of NC_069501.1, from coordinate 1,136,707,885 downwards.
AAACTTTTAAACATTTAAAAATTATAAAGGCAGAGATGCGTCTGTTAACTAAATAGAGGAGGCTTGCATATAAAGAAAAAAATGTGCCAAAACGTGCACTAACACACCGACACACGCACGCTTGTGGGCCTCAACTCAGTCTGAGAACCCCTCTCAGAAGAATCAAACACACATCTTCATTCTTCAACCTCCTCCAGTGCAGGCGAAGATAAGACTGAGGTGCCAGTGAGATAGGAAGGGTTTTATCGAGTTCTTGGGGTTTGGGAAGTTGCAGGGAAAAGTATTTCCCAGGAATAAATGTATTGTGGACTTTCACAAAACCTGTATAAAAGAAAAAATAATTTTAAGACCAAATTACTAATTAAATAAAAAAAAAAAAATATATATATATATATATATATATATATATATATATATAATAAAAAATTAGACCGCACTTTACCTGCAGGCGGGGGAGATTCCTATTCCATAAATTTACTTAGATACAAAAACAGACATAGGTATACTAGTTAAATAGAGTAATTAGGAAGGTACCAACAACAATTAAATTAAGTATAAGCTTGGTTGGCTCACAGTCTTATCAGACTAGGTATGAATGGGAGAAATAGGGTTAAATCCACAGTGATTAGAGCAAATACTGGCATTTGGTATATCACTGTAAACTTCCTTGGAAAATTGGAAGCTTTATTCATTAGTGGAAGTCAGCAGTTGACTATGACAACACTGCATAGATTTACGTGCGACAAAAACAAACCAGGGACTTGAATCTCTTGATCACCAATGAATCTGGAGTTTACTGCCTTCAAACCAAGTGGTCAATGAAACAATCAAGGGTTCAAATTCCAGGCTGAACAATTCATTTAAGCTTGATTGATACTGTGAGGGAACCAGAACTTTAACTGAATTGGCTGATCATGGAAGATAAACCCTTATATTTGTGGATTTCCCACCATAAAGCATGTTTGTTCATGATGCTAGTCTTGGAAGTGTGTCTGGTTGATGAATAGCGATGCTCGTCTCATAAGCTTGGTAATTTTATGATTCTATAGTCTTCAGTCGTTATTTAGAGGCACTGTCTACTTGAGTGGTGCAGATAATTGTTCAGCTTCTAAACAGAGCCTTTCAGTGCATCTCAAGGCCATGACAATGCTGATCCTACCAGGCAAACAGCAATAACGTCCAGCACATAAAGTCAGATTAATTTACTGATTTCAAGATTATGGTGGAGAGAACAGGTCATTTCCATAATATTAGAGATACTTCTGTGTAGACTATTTTGAAAATAGCTGCTGCACATTAAATAGACCATTTCAGGTGTTCACTGTAGTGCCAGTACTTTTATCTGAAGTAGGAAGCAAATTCCCAGTAAACAAAAAAGAAAAGAATTGCTGAAAAAGTATACTGCATGATTTAACTTCAATGTTTATATGACAGCTAATTGTTACAAACAAAAAGGTATTCTGTCATCTTGTTTGGCAGACCACTTTTAAGAGAAACATTCAGCTGAGAATGCCAGAACTCTATTCAAAGAAAAGCCAAAGTTTCCAAAGAGTAAAAAGACACCAATAAGTACCTAAACATGTGTCTTAAAGGGACATGAAATACAAATGTTTTCTTTCATAATTCAGACACAGCATGCAATTTTAATCCTAATTTACTTCTGTAATCATTTTTTCTTTATTATCTTGGTATCTTTTGTTGAAAATCAGAGACATATGGGTAGGAGCAAGGCCCATTTCTGGAGCACTATATTGCAGCAGTTTTACAAGAATGTTTTATCCATTTGCAAGAGCACTAGATGGCAGGATTGTTTCATATCATGTAGTGCTCCAGATGCCTATCTAGGTATCTCTTCAACACAGAATATTATGGGAATGAAGCAAATTGGATCTATAAATTACATTGGTAACTTCCCTTTAACTTTAGAGATGATATTAACTACCATTATTTATAGCAACCTCAACTCAAAAATGTTCATATGAAATATTTTCTGCAGAAAAAAAATGTTAAAGGGATATGAAACCTTAAAATTTGTATTTGTTGTCCAGACAGAGCATATACATTTTTAAAAAGTTTTCAATTTACATTCTTTCAAAAGTGCTGCCATATAGTGCTCCAGAAATGGGTAGGCGCTAGGGATAGTTAAAATTAAACTTTCATGATTCAGATAGAGCACGCAATTTCAAGCAATTTTCTACTTTACTCCTATTATCAATTTTTCTTCCTTTTCTTGGTATCTTTATTTTAAAAACCAAAAATGTAATCTTAGGAGCTGGCCAATTTTTGGTTCAGACCCTGGTTAGCGCTTGCTGATTGGTGTCTAAATGTAGTCACCAGTCAGCAAGTGCTACCCAGGGTGCTGAATCAAAAATGGGCCGGCTCCTAAGTTTACATTCTAGCCTTTTAAAACAAAGATACCAAGAGAATAAAGAAAAAATTGATATTAGGAGTAAATTAGGAAGCTGCATAAAATTGCATGCTCTATCTGAATCATGAAAGATTAGTTTTGACTACACTATCCATTTAAGCCTACCTCACTGCTTTTCAACAAAAGATACTAAGAGAACAAAGAGAAAATAATAGAAGTAAAGTAGAACGTTGTTTAAAATTGCATGTTCTATCTCAAACATGAAAAAATGTTTGGGGTTTATATCCCTTTAAGTGAAACCTATTTCAATTTAAAGCCTAGCATGAAAAGCATGATTGTGCACAACCAAGTCTTCTACCTTAATACAAAAACATAATTTATGCTTACCTGATAAATTCCTTTCTTCTGTTGTGTGATCAGTCCACGGGTCATCATTACTTCTGGGATATAACTCCTCCCCAACAGGAAATGCAAGAGGATTCACCCAGCAGAGCTGCATATAGCTCCTCCCCCCTACGTCACTCCCAGTCATTCGACCAAGAATCAACGAGAAAGGGGAAACCAAGGGTGAAGTGGTGACTGGAGTATAATTTAAAAGATATTTACCTGCCTTAAAACAGGGCGGGCCGTGGACTGATCACACAACAGAAGAAAGGAATTTATAAGGTAAGCATAAATTATGTTTTCTTCTGTTATGTGTGATCAGTCCACGGGTCATCATTACTTCTGGGATACCAATACCAAAGCAAAAGTACACGGATGACGGGAGGGATAGGCAGGCTCATTATACAGAAGGAACCACTGCCTGAAGAACCTTTCTCCCAAAAATAGCCTCCGAAGAAGCAAAAGTGTCAAATTTGTAAAATTTGGAAAAAGTATGAAGCGAAGACCAAGTTGCAGCCTTGCAAATCTGTTCAACAGAGGCCTCATTCTTAAAGGCCCAAGTGGAAGCTACAGCTCTAGTGGAATGAGCTGTAATTCTTTCAGGAGGCTGCTGTCCAGCAGTCTCATAGGCTAAACGTATTATGCTACGAAGCCAAAAAGAGAGAGAGGTAGCAGAAGCTTTTTGACCTCTCCTCTGTCCAGAATAAACGACAAACAGGGAAGAAGTTTGGCGAAAATCTTTAGTTGCCTGCAAGTAGAACTTGAGGGCACGAACTACATCCAGATTGTGTAGAAGACGTTCCTTCTTTGAAGAAGGATTTGGACACAAGGATGGAACAACAATCTCTTGATTGATATTCCTGTTAGTGACTACCTTAGGTAAGAACCCAGGTTTAGTACGCAGAACTACCTTGTCTGAGTGAAAGATCAGATAAGGAGAATCACAGTGTAAGGCTGATAACTCAGAGACTCTTCGAGCCGAGGAAATAGCCATTAAAAACAGAACTTTCCAAGATAACAATTTTATATCAATGGAATGAAGGGGTTCAAACGGAACACCCTGTAAAACGTTAAGAACTAAGTTTAAACTCCATGGCGGAGCAACAGCTTTAAACACAGGCTTGATCCTAGCTAAAGCCTGACAAAAGGCCTGGACGTCTGGATTTTCTGACAGACGCCTGTGTAACAAGATGGACAGAGCTGAGATCTGTCCCTTTAATGAGCTAGCCGATAAACCCTTTTCTAAATCTTCTTGTAGAAAGGACATTATCCTAGGAATCCTAACCTTACTCCAGGAGTAACCTTTGGATTCGCACCAGTATAGGTATTTACGCCATATCTTATGGTAAATCCTTCTGGTAACAGGCTTCCTAGCCTGTATCAGGGTATCAATAACCGACTCAGAAAAACCACGTTTTGATAAAATCAAGCGTTCAATTTCCAAGCAGTCAGCTTCAGAGAAGTTAGATTTTGATGTTTGAATGGACCCTGTATCAGAAGGTCCTGTCTTAGAGGTAGAGACCAAGGCGGACAGGATGACATGTCCACTAGATCTGCATACCAAGTCCTGCGTGGCCATGCAGGCGCTATTAGAATCACTGATGCTCTCTCCTGTTTGATTTTGGCAATCAATCGAGGAAGCAGCGGGAAGGGTGGAAACACATAAGCCATCCCGAAGTTCCAAGGTGCTGTCAAAGCATCTATCAGAACCGCTCCCGGATCCCTGGATCTGGACCCGTAGTGAGGAAGTTTGGCGTTCTGGCGAGACGCCATGAGATCTATCTCTGGTTTGCCCCAACGTCGAAGTATTTGGGCAAAGACCTCCGGATGAAGTTCCCACACCCCCGGATGAAAAGTCTGGCGACTCAAGAAATCCGCCTCCCAGTTCTCCACTCCCGGGATGTGGATTGCTGACAGGTGGCAAGAGTGAGACTCTGCCCAGCGAATTATCTTTGATACTTCTATCATTGCTAGGGAGCTTCTTGTCCCTCCTTGATGGTTGATGTAAGCTACAGTCGTGATGTTGTCCGACTGAAACCTGATGAACCCCCGAGTTTTTAACTGGGGCCAAGCCAGAAGGGCATGGAGAACTGCTCTCAATTCCAGAATGTTTATTGGCAGGAGACTTTCCTCCTGATTCCATTGTCCCTGAGCCTTCAGAGAATTCCAGACAGCGCCCCAACCTAGTAGGCTGGCGTCTGTTGTTACAATTGTCCAGTCCGGCCTGCTGAATGGCATCCCCCTGGACAGATGTGGCCGAGAAAGCCACCATAGAAGAGAGTTTCTGGTCTCTTGATCCAGATTCAGGGTAGGGGACAAGTCTGAGTAATCCCCATTCCACTGACTCAGCATGCACAATTGCAGCGGTCTGAGATGTAGACGTGCAAAGGGAACTATGTCCATTGCTGCTACCATTAAGCCGATCACCTCCATGCATTGAGCTACTGACGGGAGTTGAATGGAATGAAGGACACGGCATGCATTTAGAAGCTTTGTTAATCTGTCTTCTGTCAGATAAATCTTCATTTCTACAGAATCTATAAGAGTCCCTAAGAACGGAACTCTTGTGAGAGGAAAAAGAGAACTCTTCTTTTCGTTCACTTTCCATCCATGCGACCTTAGAAATGCCAGAACTAACTCTGTATGAGACTTGGCAGTTTGAAAGCTTGAAGCTTGTATCAGAATGTCGTCTAGGTACGGAGCTACCGAAATTCCTCGCGGTCTTAGTACCGCCAGAAGGGCACCCAGAACCTTTGTGAAGATTCTTGGAGCCGTAGCCAATCCGAATGGAAGAGCTACAAACTGGTAATGCCTGTCTAAGAAGGCAAACCTTAGATACCGGTAATGATCTTTGTGAATCGGTATGTGAAGGTAAGCATCCTTTAAATCCACTGTGGTCATGTACTGACCCTTTTGGATCATGGGTAAGATTGTCCGAATAGTTTCCATTTTGAACGATGGAACTCTTAGGAATTTGTTTAGGATCTTTAAATCCAAGATTGGCCTGAAAGTTCCCTCTTTTTTGGGAACCACAAACAGGTTTGAGTAAAACCCTTGTCCTTGTTCCGACCGCGGAACCGGATGGATCACTCCCATTAATAACAGATCTTGTACACAGCGTAGAAACGCTTCTTTCTTTATCTGGTTTGTTGACAACCTTGACAGATGAAATCTCCCTCTTGGGGGAGAGAATTTGAAGTCTAGAAGGTATCCCTGAGATATGATCTCTAGCGCCCAGGGATCCTGAACATCTCTTGCCCAAGCCTGGGCGAAGAGAGAGAGTCTGCCCCCCACTAGACCCGGTCCCGGATCGGGGGCCCTCGGTTCATGCTGTCTTTGGGGCAGCAGCAGGTTTCCTGGCCTGCTTGCCCTTGTTCCAGGACTGGTTAGGTTTCCAGCCTTGTCTGTAACGAGCAACAGCTCCTTCCTGTTTTGGTGCAGTGGAAGTTGATGCTGCTCCTGTTTTGAAATTCCGAAAGGGACGAAAATTAGACTGTCTAGCCTTAGCTTTGGCTTTGTCTTGAGGCAGGGCGTGGCCCTTACCTCCTGTAATGTCAGCGATAATTTCTTTCAAACCGGGCCCAAATAAAGTTTGCCCCTTGAAAGGAATATTAAGTAATTTGGACTTAGAAGTTACATCAGCTGACCAGGATTTTAGCCACAGCGCTCTACGTGCCTGGATGGCGAATCCTGAGTTCTTAGCCGTAAGTTTGGTTAAATGTACTACGGCCTCCGAAATGAATGAATTAGCTAGTTTAAGGACTCTAAGCCTGTCCGTAATGTCGTCCAGCGTAGATGAACTAAGGTTCTCTTCCAGAGACTCAATCCAAAATGCTGCCGCAGCCGTAATCGGCGCGATGCATGCAAGGGGTTGCAATATAAAACCTTGTTGAACAAACATTTTCTTAAGGTAACCCTCTAATTTTTTATCCATTGGATCTGAAAAAGCACAGCTATCCTCCACCGGGATAGTGGTACGCTTAGCTAAAGTAGAAACTGCTCCCTCCACCTTAGGGACCGTTTGCCATAAGTCCCGTGTGGTGGCGTCTATTGGAAACATCTTTCTAAATATTGGAGGGGGTGAGAACGGCACACCGGGTCTATCCCACTCCTTAGTAACAATTTCAGTTAGTCTCTTAGGTATAGGAAAAACGTCAGTACTCGCCGGTACCGCAAAGTATTTATCCAACCTACACAATTTCTCTGGTATTGCAACAGTGTTACAATCATTAAGAGCCGCTAAAACCTCCCCTAGTAATACACGGAGGTTTTCCAATTTAAATTTAAAATTTGAAATATCTGAATCCAATCTGTTTGGATCAGAACCGTCACCCACAGAATGAAGCTCTCCGTCCTCATGCTCTGCAAGTTGTGACGCAGTATCAGACATGGCCCTAGTATTATCAGCGCACTCTGTTCTCACCCCAGAGTGATCACGCTTGCCTCTTAGTTCTGGTAATTTAGCCAAAACTTCAGTCATAACAGTAGCCATATCTTGTAATGTTATCTGTAATGGCCGCCCAGATGTACTAGGCGCCATAATATCACGCACCTCCCGGGCGGGAGATGCAGGTACTGCCACGTGAGGCGAGTTAGTCGGCATAACTCTCCCCTCGCTGTTTGGTGAAATTTGTTCAAATTGTACAGATTGGCTTTTATTTAAAGTAGCATCAATACAGTTAGTACATAAATTTCTATTGGGCTCCACCTTGGCATTGGAACAAATGACACAGGTATCTTCCTCTGAGTCAGACATGTTTAACACACTAGCAATAAACTTGCAACTTGGTTACAATCTTATTTAACAAAAACGTACTGTGCCTCAAAGAAGCACTAAACGATTAAATGACAGTTGAAATAATGAACTGAAAAACAGTTATAGTCTCAATCCTTAAAAACAACACAACTTTTAGCAAAGGTTTGTTCCCATTAGTAAATTAACAATAATTAAATTTGAAAATAAAAATTACAGAGCAACGTTTTTTAATCACAGTCAATATATAAGTCTCACAGCTCTGCTGAGAGAATCTACCTCCCTCCAAAGAAGTTTGAAGACCCCTGAGTTCTGTTAGAGATGAACCGGATCATGCAGGAAATACAAGAGTAACTGACTGGAAATTTTTGATGCGTAGCAAAGAGCGCCAAAAACGGCCCCTCCCCCTCACACACAGCGGTGAGAGAGAAACGAAACTGTCACAATTAAAACAAGTAACTGCCAAGTGGAAAAATAATGCCCAAATATTTATTCACTCAGTACCTCAGAAAATGCAAACGATTCTACATTCCAGCAAAAACGTTTAACATGATAAATACCTATTAAAAGGTTTAGTGTACTTTTAACAGAGTAATTCCGGTGAAATACCATCCCCAGAATACTGAAGTGTAGAGTATACATACATGTCATTATAACGGTATGGCAGGATTTTCTCATCAATTCCATTCAGAAAATAAAAACTGCTACATACCTCAATGCAGATTCATCTGCCCGCTGTCCCCTGATCTGAAGCTTTTACCTCCCTCAGATGGCCGAGAAACAGCAATATGATCTTAACTACTCCGGTTAAAATCATAGTAAAAACTCTGGTAGATTCTTCTTCAAACTCTGCCAGAGAGGCAACAACACGCTCCGGTGCTATTGTAAAATAACAAACTTTTGATTGAAGTTATAAAAACTAAGTATAATCACCATAGTCCTCTCACACATCCTATCTAGTCGTTGGGTGCAAGAGAATGACTGGGAGTGACGTAGGGGGGAGGAGCTATATGCAGCTCTGCTGGGTGAATCCTCTTGCATTTCCTGTTGGGGAGGAGTTATATCCCAGAAGTAATGATGACCCGTGGACTGATCACACATAACAGAAGAAAAGAAGTTATATAGTTCTTAAAGGGACATGATACCCCACATTTTTATTTTGTTATTCTGATAGAGCATAGAACATTTTTTCCCACTCATCTAGAGGGGTGTTATATTTGTTGTATTCATGGATGACTATCAACTGATTTTATTCTGAATTGTTTATTGATTGAATCAATTTTGTATTTGTATTTTTGTATTTTGTATTTGTAATAAAATAAAATTACAAAAAGAACATACAATTTTAAACAACTTTCCAATTTAATTTAATTTTCTAATTTACTTCATTTTCTTGTTATCCTTTGTTGAAAAACATACCTAGGTAGGCTTAGGAGCAGCAATATACTACTGGGATCAAGCTGCTGATTGGTGTTTGCGCATAGATGCCCGTTTTCATTTGGTCACCTGATGTATTCAGCTAGCTCCCAGAAGTGCATTCCTGCTCGTTTAATAAATGATACTAAGAGAATGAAGCAAATTTCATAATAGAAGTAAACTGGAAAGTTGTTTACAATTGTATTCTATATCTGAATCATGAAATAAAAAATTTGGGTTTTATGTGCCTTTAAAAAAAAGAGACTTGAAACCCATTTTTTTTTAAACAAGCTTCCAATTGACTTCTATTATGTAATTTGCTTCATTCTTTAGATATCTTTTGTTGAAGAAATAGCAATGCACATGGGTGAGCCAATCACACAAGGCATCTATGTGTAGCCACCAATCAGCAGCTACTAAACCTATTTAGATGTGCGATATCAAGAGAATGAAGCAAAGCAGATAATAGAAGTTGTTTAAAATGGCATGCTCTTTCTAAATCATTGAGGGGAAAAAATGTGGGTTTAATGTCTTTTTAAGTCACCTTATTTATTTTAACCAGTCATTTTTTTCTAACAAATTAGAACTTTACTAACACTAACAGCAATTACAGACACATTCCATACCCCCCCCCCAACTGTCCCGATTTTAGGGGTCTGTCCCCCTGTCCCGGGTTGCTAGCCATCTGTCCCGATTTGCCCCAGGCATTAAAATAAAAAAAAATATATATTTTTTTTTTTTTTTTTTTTTTTAATTCTATTGGTCCCATACTCAGAAGCAGCTGGCTTTGCTCGCACAGGGTTAGATACCTGTTAGATTCCCTGTGGAAAAGGAATGGTGTGTGGGTTAAGAAGGCTGTATACACTCTGACCACGAGTAATGGTGACCTCTCTAACCTACCTCTGGTAGTGATGATGTCTAACCCCTGGTGATAATACTAGCATGCCTTCAGTTTTATACAATGAGCAGTGCTAATACCAGGGTAACGAACAGTGGCAGCCGCAGACTGCCAGCTAATGTGCTTGCCAACCCCAGGACCCCATACAATGAATTATAGACACCCATATATGATGTAGTGTGTGTGTGTTTATCTGTATCCATAACTGTGTGTGTGTATCTGTAAGTATAAGTTTATGCTATGTAGTGTGTGTGTGTCTGCATGAATAAATGTACGCTATGTAGTGTGTGTATGTGTATCTGCATGTATAAGTGTGTATCTGCATGTATAAATGTATGCATATATAAGTGTATACTATGTAGTGTCTGTGTATCTGCATGTATAAGTGTATGCTATGTATTATGTGTGTGTGTGTGTGTGTGTGTATCTGTGTATGCTATGTAGCGTGTGTATATCTTCATGTGTAAGTGTATGCTATGTAGTGTGTATCTTCATGTACAAGTGTATGTTATGTAGTGTGTGTGTATCTGCATGTATAAGTGTATGCTATGTAGTGTGTGTGTGTATCTGCATGTATAAGTGTATGCTATGTAGTGTGTGTGTATCTACATGTGTAAGTGTATGCTATGTAGTGTGTGTGTGTGTGTATCTGCATGTGTAAGTGTATACTATGTAGTGTGTGTGTATCTGCATGTATAAGTGTATACTATGTAGTGTGTGTGTGTATCTGCATGTGTAAGTGTATACTATGTAGTGTGTGTGTATCTGCATGTATAAGTGTATACTATGTAGTGTGTGTGTGTGTGTATCTGCATGTATAAGTGTATGCTATGTAGTGTGTGTGTATCTACATGTGTAAGTGTATACTATGTAGTGTGTGTGCATCTGCATGTATCTGCATATGTGCTACTGTGCATTTTTGCTGACTTTAAAGGCCAGAATTTAGAATATTAATGGGGAATGCAGGGAGCAGTTTTAAAGAATTTATTATTAAATGTCCAATTAAGATAAAAATATTTAGCAATGTCTTTGCAAAGGATAATTAAATACAGAGCTCACATAGCTATACCAGTGGTTTGAGCTTGTGTTTGATTTGCTGCCTAAGTGTAATAAAATCTATGACTTTATTTAGAATTTTATTTATATTACTTTGATCTTATGATTTTTAAGCCCCGCCCACCACATTTCAAATGCTGGGTGTCCCTCTTTTGAATTTTGAAATGTTGGGAGGTATGCTATAACAACATCAGATTACAAAAAAAAAAAAAAAGGATCCTTGACCTTAGCGAGAGATTAAGTAATCAAGTCATACTATTTCTCCTTTGCCACCTTGAAAATAGCATAAACACAATAGTAAATATAACATAATATTATATATATATATATATATATATATATATCATACTTCTGTTTTAAAGTGTTTGTACAAGGACTCTTGGAAAAATAAGATAACAATGAAAAAGTAAACCAGAAATTAAAAAAAATGTCATTGAGTCTCTACTATGGAATGAATATTACTGTTGGCTGCAACTACAATTACTATTCAGCATACAGGTGAATTTATATATTTTTTTCTCTTATCTGGATTCTTGAAAAAATATATAAATCCTTTTATGACACTAAACATTGCATCTACATTTTTATAACTGTTTATAAAAATGTAGATGCTCATATTGAGTTTGAGATTCCTTTAAGTATTTTTTTTTTTAAATCCTTTGAGTGCTAAGCACTTTCCCACCTGTGTGCTAAGCTGATTTAAGTTTTTTTTTGAGGGGGGTTTTAAATATATATATATATATATATATATATATATATATATATATATATATATATATATATATATATATATATATATATTGTTGTTTTTCAGATCCCCTTACACTATTGGAAAGGTGTAAGGGGATTCTAATTTTTAAATAAAGTTGAGCGGTGACTTCATCACGCAAAACGTGAAGCCCCGGCGATGCCTGTCACTATACAGGCCGATTGCCGGGGTAGAAGCGGGTGGAAACCCCAGATCTCCCTCAAGGTGGGAGAGTGCTATAGACGGCTCTGAGCCGTCGTTAGCACCTGAGTGGGAAACTCTGTGACTCAAGCACTCAAGGGGTTAAATACTGGCTGTAAATAAAAATAAAAAAAACATAATTTATGTAAGAACTTACCTGATAAATTCATTTCTTTCATATTAGCAAGAGTCCATGAGCTAGTGACGTATGGGATATACATTCCTACCAGGAGGGGCAAAGTTTCCCAAACCTCAAAATGCCTATAAATACACCCCTCACCACACCCACAATTCAGTTTAACGAATAGCCAAGAAGTGGGGTGATAAAAAAGTGTGAAAGCATATAAAATAAGGAATTGGAATAATTGTGCTTTATACAAAAATCATAACCACCACAAAAAAAGGGCGGGCCTCATGGACTCTTGCTAATATGAAAGAAATGAATTTATCAGGTAAGTTCTTACATAAATTATGTTTTCTTTCATGTAATTAGCAAGAGTCCATGAGCTAGTGACGTATGGGATAATGACTACCCAAGATGTGGATCTTTCCACACAAGAGTCACTAGAGAGGGAGGGATAAAATAAAGACAGCCAATTCCTGCTGAAAATAATCCACACCCAAAAATAAAGTTTAACGAAAAACATAAGCAGAAGATTCAAACTGAAACCGCTGCCTGAAGTACTTTTCTACCAAAAACTGCTTCAGAAGAAGAAAATACATCAAAATGGTAGAATTTAGTAAAAGTATGCAAAGAGGACCAAGTTGCTGCTTTGCAAATCTGGTCAACCGAAGCTTCATTCCTAAACGCCCAGTGGTAGAAACTGACCTAGTAGAATGAGCTGTAATTCTTTGAGGCGGAGTTTTACCCGACTCAACATAGGCAAGATGAATTAAAGATTTCAACCAAGATGCCAAAGAAATGGCAGAAGCTTTCTGGCCTTTTCTAGAACCGGAAAAGATAACAAATAAACTAGAAGTCTTACGGAAAGATTTCGTAGCTTCAACATAATATTTCAAAGCTCTAACAACATCCAAAGAATGCAACGATTTCTCCTTAGAATTCTTAGGATTAGGACATAATGAAGGAACCACAATTTCTCTACTAATGTTGTTGGAATTCACAACTTTAGGTAAAAATTCAAAAGAAGTTCGCAACACCGCCTTATCCTGATGAAAAATCAGAAAATGAGACTCACAAGAAAGAGCAGATAATTCAGAAACTCTTCTGGCAGAAGAGATGGCCAAAAGGAACAAAACTTTCCAAGAAAGTAATTTAATGTCCAATGAATGCATAGGTTCAAACGGAGGAGCTTGAAGAGCTCCCAAAGCCAAATTCAAACTCCAAGGAGGAGAAATTGACTTAATAACAGGTTTTATACGAACCAAAGCTTGTACAAAACAATGAATATCAGGAAGAATAGCAATCTTTCTGTGAAAAAGAACAGAAAGAGCAGAGATTTGTCCTTTCAAAGAACTTGCGGACAAACCCTTATCTAAACCATCCTGAAGAAACTGTAAAATTCTCGGTATTCTAAAAGAATGCCAAGAAAAATGATGAGAAAGACACCAAGAAATATAAGTCTTCCAGACTCTATAATATATCTCTCGAGATACAGATTTACGAGCCTGTAACATAGTATTAATCACAGAGTCAGAGAAACCTCTTTGACCAAGAATCAAGCGTTCAATCTCCATACCTTTAAATTTAAGGATTTCAGATCCTGATGGAAAAAAGGACCTTGTGACAGAAGGTCTGGTCTTAACGGAAGAGTCCACGGTTGGCAAGAGCCATCCGGACAAGATCCGCATACCAAAACCTGTGAGGCCATGCCGGAGCTACCAGCAGAACAAACGAGCATTCCTTCAGAATCTTGGAGATTACTCTTGGAAGAAGAACTAGAGGCGGAAAGATATAGGCAGGATGATACTTCCAAGGAAGTGATAATGCATCCACTGCCTCCGCCTGAGGATCCCGGGATCTGGACAGATACCTGGGAAGTTTCTTGTTTAGATGGGACGCCATCAGATCTATTTCTGGAAGTTCCCACATTTGAACAATCTGAAGAAATACCTCTGGGTGAAGAGACCATTCGCCCGGATGCAACGTTTGGCGACTGAGATAATCCGCTTCCCAATTGTCTATACCTGGGATATGAACCGCAGAGATTAGACAGGAGCTGGATTCCGCCCAAACCAAAATTCGAGATACTTCTTTCATAGCCAGAGGACTGTGAGTCCCTCCTTGATGATTGATATATGCCACAGTTGTGACATTGTCTGTTTGAAAACAAATGAACGATTCTCTCTTCAGAAGAGGCCAAAACTGAAGAGCTCTGAAAATTGCACGGAGTTCCAAAATATTGATCGGTAATCTCACCTCCTGAGATTCCCAAACTCCTTGTGCCGTCAGAGATCCCCACACAGCTCCCCAACCTGTGAGACTTGCATCTGTTGAAATTACAGTCCAGGTCGGAAGCACAAAAGAAGCCCCCTGAATTAAACGATGGTGATCTGTCCACCATGTTAGAGAGTGTCGAACAATCGGTTTTAAAGATATTAATTGAGATATCTTCGTGTAATCCTTGCACCATTGCTTCAGCATACAGAGCTGAAGAGGTCGCATGTGAAAACGAGCAAAGGGGATCGCGTCCGATGCAGCAGTCATAAGACCTAGAATTTCCATGCATAAGGCTACCGAAGGGAATGATTGTGACTGAAGTTTTCGACAAGCTGCAATCAATTTTAGACGTCTCTTGTCTGTTAAAGACAGAGTCATGGACACTGAATCCATCTGGAAACCCAGAAAGGTTACCCTTGTCTGAGGAATCAAAGAACTTTTTGGTAAATTGATCCTCCAACCATGATCTTGAAGAAACAACACAAGTCGATTCGTATGAGATTCTGCTAAATGTAAAGACTGAGCAAGTACCAAGATATCGTCCAAATAAGGAAATACCACAATACCCTGTTCTCTGATTACAGACAGAAGGGCACCGAGAACCTTTGTAAAAATTCTTGGAGCTGTAGCTAGGCCAAACGGCAGAGCCACAAACTGGTAATGCTTGTCCAGAAAAGAGAATCTCAGGAACTGATAATGATCTGGATGAATCGGAATATGCAGATATGCATCCTGTAAATCTATTGTGGACATATAATTCCCTTGCTGAACAAAAGGCAAGATAGTCCTTACAGTTACCATCTTGAACGTTGGTATTCTTACATAACGATTCAATATTTTTAGATCCAGAACTGGTCTGAAGGAATTCTCCTTCTTTGGTACAATGATTCTGTACCCTTCTGAAACAATGCTCTGAATCCAAAGATTGTGAACAGAATTGATCCAAATTTCCTTGAAAAAACGTAACCTGCCCCCTACCAGCTGAGCTGGAATGAGGGCCGCACCTTCATGTGGACTTAGAAGCAGGCTTTGCCTTTCTAGCTGGCTTGGATTTATTCCAGACTGGAGATGGTTTCCAAACTGAAACTGCTCCTGAGGATGAAGGATCAGGCTTTTGTTCTTTGTTGAAACGAAAGGAACGAAAACGATTATTAGCCCTGCTTTTACCTTTAGATTTTTTATCCTGTGGTAAAAAAGTTCCTTTCCCACCAGTAACAGTTGAAATAATGGAATCCAACTGAGAACCAAATAATTTGTTACCCTGGAAAGAAATGGAAAGTAAAGTAGATTTAGAAGCCATATCAGCATTCCAAGTTTTAAGCCATAAAGCTCTTCTAGCTAAAATAGCTAGAGACATAAACCTGACATCAACTCTGATAATATCAAAAATGGCATCACAGATAAAATTATTAGCATGCTGTAGAAGAATAATAATATCATGAGAATCATGATGTGTTACTTGTTGCGCTAAAGTTTCCAACCAGAAAGTTGAAGCTGCAGCAACATCAGCCAAAGATATAGCAGGTCTAAGAAGATTACCTGAACACAGATAAGCTTTTCTTAGAAAGGATTCAATTTTCCTATCTAAAGGATCTTTAAACGAAGTACCATCTGACGTAGGAATAGTAGTACGTTTAGCAAGGGTAGAAATAGCCCCATCAACTTTAGGGATTTTGTCCCAAAATTCTAATCTGTCAGACGGTACAGGATATAATCGCTTAAAACGTTTAGAAGGAGTAAATGAATTACCCAATTTATCCCATTCTTTGGAAATTACTGCAGAAATAGCATTAGGAACAGGAAAAACTTCTGGAATAACCACAGGAGCTTTAAATACCTTATCCAAACGTTTAGAATTAGTATCAAGAGGACCAGAATCCTCTATTTCTAAAGCAATTAGTACTTCTTTAAGTAAAGAACGAATAAATTCCATTTTAAATAAATATGAAGATTTATCAGCATCAACCTCTGAGACAGAATCCTCTGAACCAGAAGAGTCATCAGAATCAGAATGATGATGTTCATCTGTAGGGAGAGAAGTTTTAAAAGATTTTTTACGTTTACTAGAAGGAGAAATAACAGACATAGCTTTCTTTATGGATTCTGAAACAAAATCTCTTATATTATCAGGAACATTCTGCACCTTAGATGTTGAAGGAACTGCAACAGGCAATGGTACTTTACTAAAGGAAATATTATCTGCTTTAACAAGTTTGTCATGACAATCAATACACAGACATACAATGCCCTGCACCTGTAGAGTCCTGCAAATATGTAGCGACCTTTCAAACTCTCCCCACTGTTCAGTGACCCTTGTAATCATCAATACATTCGCCTTTAAACACTTCGTTTACTTAAGTCCGTAAATTTTGGGATAAACACACAACTGAGCTTACCATCTGGGACCCATCCCCATCGCTAGACAACCTGAATATCACCTGTGGTTTGTCTCGGGGACTCCACTCACTCGCGGATGCCCAGCTCTCTCAGCGTCCTGTGTCTCGAATCCCTCTTCCGTGTCGGCGGTTGCGTCCCAGTGCGTGCTTCAGTCACATGGCTAACAGTGGGGGCGTGGTGGCCAGGTATCCTTGCTCTCCGTGAGTGCTCTCTTTCGATCACTTCCTATATTCCCAATGTAAAGAAATAGAGGCACCTCCACGATTTTGCAGTTAAAAAGTCTTTTATTCAGCAGATGGTAAATACTGTTACAGATCAAACAGCTTGGGTTGAAAGATCATGGGTGATTCCCAGAGACCCACTGACGCGTTTCGGCTCGCTGGCCGTAATCGTAGTGTGGTCATTTAGCCTACCTCGGCTCATTTTAAATGTACAGGCTGTCGCCCATTGGTTAAAACCAAAACCTGGGAATTAACCCTTGACCCTCAATGTGCTTAACTTATTGTTATTGTGCTTATCATATCAATTGTTCTGCACCTTGCAATACTTCCTATTATTCCCTTCATAGGACCAAGTAATATAACATGATATATACATTTATAAATTTATAAAATACATTCGTATTTACCATTATTCATGACAATTATTTTGATTAAATTCCTAATTATCTATTAAAGAATTTCTCATATAACGGACACTTTCGCAAACTAATTCACAAAATTATGGCAAATGACAAAGAAACAAGAGATGACATTAACTTATATAGGACCTCTTATCAAGTTCGTTTTTACATATATAGTTGACCACTAAATATTTTATATGTACATTATAGCTGTATTGGTATCATTATATACAGAATTTATTTCTTAACAACAATATATTTCCCAGAAAGGTTTCCTCATTCTATAGACATATATACCTTTCAGGATGCACAGACCCAGGACTACTGCCAAAAATTAATTAAATCATATTCAGAATTGAGTCCTTGTGGCATCCTGGTCCTTAGTCTGTGCATCCAGAAAACCTCTCTCTTCTCTAAGATTGAATCTCTATCACCTCCTCGTGTACCTGTTTTTACAGATTCAATGATGGTCCATCTTAAGGTATTACTACTCTTATTATGATGGTTTTTAAAATGAAGTACCAATGGTGTCGTTAGTTTCCCTAACTTAATGTTAGATAAGTGTTCTCTTATTCTGTATCTTACTTCACGTGTAGTGAGCCCAGTGTATTGTACCTCACATTCAGTACACGTTAATAGATATATAGAGTACGTAGCCCTACAGTTAGTGCAGCCTCTAAATTCAAAAGTTTCTCCTGTTACACTACTTCTAAAACCTTGTCTCCTCTCCAACTTCTCACATGCCTTACAGTGTAGATTACTACATCTAAAAACTCCTGTGTGTTCTAACCAAGAACTTCTTCTGTTGGATTCTGACTTTATTTGGGTGGGGGCTAATCGATTCCCTATTGATAGTCCTTTTCTGAAGGAAAATCTACACTTTTTTGGGTTTATATCCTCCAGGCCATCATCTGCCTTAAGCAAGAAAAGATTGTCTCTTATAATCTGACAAATCTGTTCATATTGATTGCTATATTGAGTAACAAATGTTATTATTTTGTCTTTTCCTTCTCTTTCAATCTTTTTACTATAGTTCAGAAATTTTGACCTATCTTGATCATCAATTGATTTTCTTACCAAATCTATATCACTTTGATCATAACCCCTAGATCTCAACCTTTTACTGAGTTCCTCCGCTTGTTTGAGGTAGTTTTCCTTTCGTGTACAGTTCCTCTTTAATCTTATATACTGACCTCTTATTACTGACTTAAAAACCCTTTGTGGGTGACTACTATGGGCATGTAGAATAGTGTTGCCCGATATGGGCTTTCTATATATTTCTACATCAATTTTGCCCAAATCTCCCCCCTTTAGGGTGACATCCAAGTAATTTATATTTCTGTTACCTATCTCAAAGGTAAATTTAATACCTGCATTATTGATATTTAGTCTTTCTACAAAATCCTCTGCCTCTTTGACATTGCCACACCAGATCAATATCAAGTCATCTATGAAACGTCTGTAATAGACTATGTGGCCTCTATTTGTATTTTCTCCTCCAAAGATGTGGGACAACTCCCACCATCCCATGAATAAATTTGCATAGGATGGTGCAAATTTGGCTCCCATGGCCGTCCCACATCTTTGGAGGAAAAAATCTTCTTCAAAGGAAAAAAAGTTATGGGTTAGTAGAAACTGAGTTACTCGTAGAATATATTTACAAAAATCTTCACTGAAATTTTTATTCCTATATAGAAAGAATTTAAGTGCTTCCAGTCCTTTGTCATGTTTAATGGAAGAATACAAAGAGACTACATCTATGGTTAGCCACACATAGTGATCTTTCCACTCAATAGATTCTACTTCTAATAATAACTGCTTTGTGTCTTTTAAGAAACTTGGTAATTGTTTCACTAGTGGTTGGAGTATTTCATCCAACCACTGTGAAAGGTGCTCAAATACAGAATTAATACCACTTATTATGGGTCTGCCTACTACATTTTCAAGCGATTTGTGAACTTTAGGCAAAAAGTTGAAGATGGGGGTCACCGGATGGTCTATCAACAAAAAAACATAATTTATGTAAGAACTTACCTGATAAATTCATTTCTTTCATATTAACAAGAGTCCATGAGCTAGTGACGTATGGGATATACATTCCTACCAGGAGGGGCAAAGTTTCCCAAACCTTAAAATGCCTATAAATACACCCCTCACCACACCCACAAATCAGTTTAACGAATAGCCAAGAAGTGGGGTGATAAGAAAAAGTGCGAAGCATATAAAATAAGGAATTGGAATAATTGTGCTTTATACAAAAAAATCATAACCACCACAAAAAAGGGTGGGCCTCATGGACTCTTGTTAATATGAAAGAAATGAATTTATCAGGTAAGTTCTTACATAAATTATGTTTTCTTTCATGTAATTAACAAGAGTCCATGAGCTAGTGACGTATGGGATAATGACTACCCAAGATGTGGATCTTTCCACACAAGAGTCACTAGAGAGGGAGGGATAAAATAAAGACAGCCAATTCCTGCTGAAAATAATCCACACCCAAAATAAAGTTTAACAAAAAACATAAGCAGAAGATTCAAACTGAAACCGCTGCCTGAAGAACTTTTCTACCAAAAACTGCTTCAGAAGAAGAAAATACATCAAAATGGTAGAATTTAGTAAAAGTATGCAAAGAAGACCAAGTTGCTGCTTTGCAGATCTGGTCAACCGAAGCTTCATTCCTAAACGCCCAGGAAGTAGATACTGACCTAGTAGAATGAGCTGTAATTCTTTGAGGCGGAGTTTTACCCGACTCAACATAGGCAAGATGAATTAAAGATTTCAACCAAGATGCCAAAGAAATGGCAGAAGCTTTCTGGCCTTTCCTAGAACCGGAAAAGATAACAAATAGACTAGAAGTCTTACGGAAAGATTTCGTAGCTTCAACATAATATTTCAAAGCTCTAACAACATCCAAAGAATGCAATGATTTCTCCTTAGAATTCTTAGGATTAGGACATAATGAAGGAACCACAATTTCTCTACTAATGTTGTTGGAGTTCACAACTTTAGGTAAAAATTCAAAAGAAGTTCGCAACACCGCCTTATCCTGATGAAAAATCAGAAAAGGAGACTCACACGAAAGAGCAGATAATTCAGAAACTCTTCTAGCAGAAGAGATGGCCAAAAGGAACAAAACTTTCCAAGAAAGTAATTTAATGTCCAATGAATGCATAGGTTCAAACGGAGGAGCTTGAAGAGCTCCCAGAACCAAATTCAAACTCCAAGGAGGAGAAATTGACTTAATGACAGGTTTTATACGAACCAAAGCTTGTACAAAACAATGAATATCAGGAAGAATAGCAATCTTTCTGTGAAAAAGAACAGAAAGAGCAGAGATTTGTCCTTTCAAAGAACTTGCGGACAAACCCTTATCCAAACCATCCTGAAGAAATTGTAAAATTCTCGGTATTCTAAAAGAATGCCAAGAAAAATGATGAGAAAGACACCATGAAATATAAGTCTTCCAGACTCTATAATATATCTCTCGAGATACAGATTTACGAGCCTGTAACATAGTATTAATCACGGAGTCAGAGAAACCTCTATGACCAAGAATCAAGCGTTCAATCTCCATACCTTTAAATTTAAGGATTTCAGATCCGGATGGAAAAAAGGACCTTGTGACAGAAGGTCTGGTCTTAACGGAAGAGTCCATGGCTGGCAAGATGCCATCCGGACAAGATCCGCATACCAAAACCTGTGAGGCCATGCCGGAGCTACCAGCAGAACAAACGAGCATTCCTTCAGAATCTTGGAGATTACTCTTGGAAGAAGAACTAGAGGCGGAAAGATATAGGCAGGATGATACTTCCAAGGAAGTGATAATGCATCCACTGCCTCCGCCTGAGGATCCCGGGATCTGGACAGATACCTGGGAAGTTTCTTGTTTAGATGAGAGGCCATCAGATCTATCTCTGGGAGCCCCCACAATTGAACAATCTGAAGAAATACCTCTGGGTGAAGAGACCATTCGCCCGGATGCAACGTTTGGCGACTGAGATAATCCGCTTCCCAATTGTCTACACCTGGGATATGAACCGCAGAGATTAGACAGGAGCTGGATTCCGCCCAAACCAAAATTCGAGATACTTCTTTCATAGCCAGAGGACTGAGAGTCCCTCCTTGATGATTGATGTATGCCACAGTTGTGACATTGTCTGTCTGAAAACAAATGAACGATTCTCTCTTCAGAAGAGGCCAAAACTGAAGAGCTCTGAAAATTGCACGGAGTTCCAAAATATTGATCGGTAATCTCACCTCCTGAGATTCCCAAACTCCTTGTGCCGTCAGAGATCCCCACACAGCTCCCCAACCTGTGAGACTTGCATCTGTTGAAATTACAGTCCAGGTCGGAAGAACAAAAGAAGCCCCCTGAATTAAACGATGGTGATTTGTCCACCACGTTAGAGAGTGTCGAACAATCGGTTTTAAAGATATTAATTGAGATATCTTCGTGTAATCCCTGCACCATTGGTTCAGCATACAGAGCTGAAGAGGTCGCATGTGAAAACGAGCAAAGGGGATCGCGTCCGATGCAGCAGTCATAAGACCTAGAATTTCCATGCATAAGGCTACCGAAGGGAATGATTGTGACTGAAGGTTTCGACAAGCTGTAATCAATTTTAGACGTCTCTTGTCTGTTAAAGACAGAGTCATGGACACTGAATCTATCTGGAAACCCAGAAAGGTTACCCTTGTTTGAGGAATCAAAGAACTTTTTGGTAAATTGATCCTCCAACCATGATCTTGAAGAAACAACACAAGTCGATTCGTATGAGACTCTGCTAAATGTAAAGACGGAGCAAGTACCAAGATATCGTCCAAATAAGGAAATACCACAATACCCTGTTCTCTGATTACAGACAGAAGGGCACCGAGAATCTTTGTGAAAATTCTTGGAGCTGTAGCAAGGCCAAACGGTAGAGCCACAAATTGGTAATGCTTGTCTAGAAAAGAGAATCTCAGGAACTGATAATGATCTGGATGAATCGGAATATGCAGATATGCATCCTGTAAATCTATTGTGGACATATAATTCCCTTGCTGAACAAAAGGCAATATAGTCCTTACAGTTACCATCTTGAACGTTGGTATCCTTACATAACGATTCAATAATTTTAGATCCAGAACTGGTCTGAAGGAATTCTCCTTCTTTGGTACAATGAAGAGATTTGAATAAAACCCCATCCCCTGTTCCGGAACTGGAACTGACATAATTACTCCAGCCAACTCTAGATCTGAAACACAATTCAGAAATGCTTGAGCTTTCACTGGATTTACTGGGACATGGGAAAGAAAAAATCTCTTTGCAGGAGGTCTCATCTTGAAACCAATTCTGTACCCTTCTGAAACAATGTTCTGAATCCAAAGATTGTGAACAGATTTGATCCAAATTTCTTTGAAAAAACGTAACCTGCCCCCTACCAGCTGAACTGGAATGAGGGCCGTACCTTCATGTGAACTTAGAAGCAGGCTTTGCCTTTCTAGCAGGCTTGGATTTATTCCAGACTGGAGATGGTTTCCAAACTGAAACTGCTCCTGAGGACGAAGGATCAGGCTTTTGTTCTTTGTTGAAACGAAAGGAACGAAAACGATTGTTAGCCCTGTTTTTACCTTTAGACTTTTTATCCTGTGGTAAAAAAGTTCCTTTCCCACCAGTAACAGTTGAAATAATAGAATCCAACTGAGAACCAAATAATTTGTTTCCCTGGAAAGAAATGGAAAGTAGAGTTGATTTAGAAGCCATATCAGCATTCCAAGACTTAAGCCATAAAGCTCTTCTGGCTAAGATAGCCAGAGACATAAATCTAACATCAACTCTAATAATATCAAAAATGGCATCACAGATGAAATTATTAGCATGCTGGAGAAGAATAATAATATCATGAGAATCACGATTTGTTACTTGTTGCGCTAGAGTTTCCAACCAAAAAGTTGAAGCTGCAGCAACATCAGCCAATGATATAGCAGGTCTAAGAAGATTACCTGAACATAGATAAGCTTTTCTTAGAAAAGATTCAATTTTTCTATCTAAAGGATCCTTAAACGAGGTACCATCTGACGTAGGAATGGTAGTACGTTTAGCAAGGGTAGAAATAGCCCCATCAACTTTAGGGATTTTGTCCCAAAATTCTAACCTGTCAGGCGGAACAGGATATAATTGCTTAAAACGTTTAGAAGGAGTAAATGAATTACCCAATTTATCCCATTCCTTAGCAATTACTGCAGAAATAGCATTAGGAACAGGAAAGACTTCTGGAATAACCGCAGGAGCTTTAAAAACCTGATCCAAACGTATAGAATTAGTATCAAGAGGACTAGAATCCTCTATTTCTAAAGCAATTAGTACTTCTTTAAGTAAAGAGCGAATAAATTCCATCTTAAATAAATATGAAGATTTATCAGCATCAATCTCTGAGACAGAATCCTCTGAACTAGAAGAGTCCAAAGAATCAGAATGATGGTGTTCATTTAAAAATTCATCTGTAGAGAGAGAAGATTTAAAAGACTTTTTACGTTTACTAGAAGGAGAAATAACAGACAAAGCCTTCTTTATGGATTCAGAAACAAAATCTCTTATGTTATCAGGAACATTCTGCACCTTAGATGTTGAGGGAACTGCAACAGGCAATGGTACATCACTAAAGGAAATATTATCTGCTTTAACAAGTTTGTCATGACAATTAATACAAACAACAGCTGGAGAAATAGCTACCAAAAGTTTACAGCAGATACACTTAGCTTTGGTAGATCCAGCAGGCAGTGGTTTTCCTGTAGTATCTTCTGGCTCAGATGCAACGTGAGACATCTTGCAATATGTAAGAGAAAAAACAACATATAAAGCAAAATAAATCAAATTCCTTATAAGACAGTTTCAGGAATGGGAAAAAAATGCCAAACATCAAGCTTCTAGCAACCAGAAGCAAATGAAAATGAGACTGAAATAATGTGGAGACAAAAGCGACGCCCATATTTTTTGGCGCCAAATAAGACGCCCACATTATTTGGCGCCTAAATGCTTTTGGCGCCAAAAATGACGCCACATCCGGAACGCCGACATTTTTGGCGCAAAATAACGTCAAAAAATGACGCAACTTCCGGCGACACGTATGACGCCGGAAACGGAAATGAATTTTTGCGCCAAAAAAATCCGCGCCAAAAATGACGCAATAAAATGAAGCATTTTCAGCCCCCGCGAGCCTAACAGCCCACAGGGAAAAAAGTCAAATTTTTGAGGTAAGACAAAATATGATAATTTAAAGCATAATCCCAAATATGAAACTGACTGTCTGGAAATAAGGAAAGTTGAACATTCTGAGTCAAGGCAAATAAATGTTTGAATACATATATTTAGAACTTTATAAATAAAGTGCCCAACCATAGCTTAGAGTGTCACAGAAAATAAGACTTACTTACCCCAGGACACTCATCTACATGTTTGTAGAAAGCCAAACCAGTACTGAAACGAGAATCAGTAGAGGAAATGGTAAATATAAGAGTATATCGTCGATCTGAAAAGGGAGGTAAGAGATGAATCTCTACGACCGATAACAGAGAACCTTATGAAATAGACCCCGTAGAAGGAGATCACTGCATTCAATAGGCAATACTCTCCTCACATCCCTCTGACATTCACTGCACGCTGAGAGGAAAACCGGGCTCCAACTTGCTGCGGAGCGCATATCAACGTAGAATCTAGCACAAACTTACTTCACCACCTCCCTTGGAGGCAAAGTTTGTAAAACTGATTTGTGGGTGTGGTGAGGGGTGTATTTATAGGCATTTTAAGGTTTGGGAAACTTTGCCCCTCCTGGTAGGAATGTATATCCCATACGTCACTAGCTCATGGACTCTTGTTAATTACATGAAAGAAATCTTTAGTATCATTATCTAGGAAGCCTCCTTCCACACCATCGTCAACTAAGTGCCTAAGCTCTTTTTGAAAACGTATAGTCGGGTTGAATGACAATTTCATGTACTGATTTGTGTCATCTAATTGTCTATGTACTTCATTGACAAAGAAGGATCGGTCCATCACCACGACCGATCCCCCCTTGTCTGCCCCTCTGATCACCAAATCTCTTCTTTCACTCAAATTATTTAAAGCTATAGTTTCTTCTTTTGTCAAATTTCTTCTCTTGTTTCTTTCCACACTATACGCTAATTGTGTGAGGTCTCTTTCAACTCTTTTTTGGAATTTCTCCAATATTTCTCCCCTTGATTGTATCGGATAGAATGAGGAGGATTTTTTCAGAACTGGACCTTTGTTTATTTGTCTAATATTCTGTTCAGTATTACTCTCTTCATGTAATTGTTCTAATATTTCTAAGTCACATTCTTCCTGATAATTTAAATTTCTCTCTTTAGGATGTTCTCCTCTTTCAGACCCTAAAATATTATCAAACTCCAAATTATCTTTATTCTTAAAATGTTTTTTTAAAGTTAAATTTCTAATCAGTTTATTGGTGTCTATTAAGGTCTGGAAGAGGTTAAAATCCTCACTAGGGACAAAGTTTAGGCCCAAACTTAACACATTAATTTCTGTCTGACTCAGATCTACTGAAGAGAGATTTATAACTGTATTTATTTGTATTTCGTTTGGGACCTTCCCCTTCGCGGTGGGAGTTGATCTTCTCTTCTTTTTTTGCCATCCCTTCCCCCCCCTTCTGATTCTCTTGTTTCTATCTGAAAAACCAGGGCTGCCTCTCTTCTTTCAGTCTCTCCTGATAAATCAGACCCTAATGCCCCTGATGTTCTTGGTTCATCTGACTAGGTACACGAGGAGGTGATAGAGATTCAATCTTAGAGAAGAGAGAGGTTTTCTGGATGCACAGACTAAGGACCAGGATGCCACAAGGACTCAATTCTGAATATGATTTAATTAATTTTTGGCAGTAGTCCTGGGTCTGTGCATCCTGAAAGGTATATATGTCTATAGAATGAGGAAACCTTTCTGGGAAATATATTGTTGTTAAGAAATAAATTCTGTATATAATGATACCAATACAGCTATAATGTACATATAAAATATTTAGTGGTCAACTATATATGTAAAAACGAACTTGATAAGAGGTCCTATATAAGTTAATGTCATCTCTTGTTTCTTTGTCATTTGCCATAATTTTGTGAATTAGTTTGCGAAAGTGTCCGTTATATGAGAAATTCTTTAATAGATAATTAGGAATTTAATCAAAATAATTGTCATGAATAATGGTAAATACGAATGTATTTTATAAATTTATAAATGTATATATCATGTTATATTACTTGGTCCTATGAAGGGAATAATAGGAAGTATTGCAAGGTGCAGAACAATTGATATGATAAGCACAATAACAATAAGTTAAGCACATTGAGGGTCAAGGGTTAATTCCCAGGTTTTGGTTTTAACCAATGGGCGACAGCCTGTACATTTAAAATGAGCCGAGGTAGGCTAAATGACCACACTACGATTACGGCCAGCGAGCCGAAACGCGTCAGTGGGTCTCTGGGAATCACCCATGATCTTTCAACCCAAGCTGTTTGATCTGTAACAGTATTTACCATCTGCTGAATAAAAGACTTTTTAACTGCAAAATCGTGGAGGTGCCTCTATTTCTTTACATTGGGAATATAGGAAGTGATCGAAAGAGAGCACTCACGGAGAGCAAGGATACCTGGCCACCACGCCCCCACTGTTAGCCATGTGACTGAAGCACGCACTGGGACGCAACCGCCGACACGGAAGAGGGATTCGAGACACAGGACGCTGAGAGAGCTGGGCATCCGCGAGTGAGTGGAGTCCCCGAGACAAACCACAGGTGATATTCAGGTTGTCTAGCGATGGGGATGGGTCCCAGATGGTAAGCTCAGTTGTGTGTTTATCCCAAAATTTACGGACTTAAGTAAACGAAGTGTTTAAAGGCGAATGTATTGATGATTACAAGGGTCACTGAACAGTGGGGAGAGTTTGAAAGGTCGCTACATATTTGCAGGACTCTACAGGTGCAGGGCATTGTATGTCTGTGATTTAATGAGCGGAGGATTACCCGCGTTTAGCCAGAGCACTGAGATTTGCCTGAAAGAGGTGGCGGCGAAAGTGGTGGTCTGAAGTAAGAGTATTTAACAGCATTGTGAAAAAGAAATACATACAAAAAATGGAATTACATGATAACAGCGAAGGACGTTTGCAATACTATTCTTTGAAACCGACAGTGGACAGGGATAGAGATATAACTGATTTGGAATGTGTTTTTTCTACAGACTGTTCTATGTTCTCTTTAAGTAAATTATTTGATACGTTGGAAGATTTGTTAAGCAAAGAGACCAGGCTAAAATGGGACATATGGACATTAGAAAAATATTTGGGTACAGGTTTAATACCAAGAGGTTTGCGAATCAATAAATTCCCCACTTTTGTGGTGGAGGATGTGGATTTTGTGAAAAATTGGAATGAAATATTGTCAGAATGTTCCATAAAATTGATGAATATGTTATTAGAGTTTAAACGGAAAGCCTTAAAGAATGTCTCTAGTGAAATTGATGCTTTACAAATTGAATGTAGTTACAGAAAGGAGGAACCACAATTCTCAAAATTTGATAAAATTTTACATGATACTATTGCTGATACAAAACGTATAATTATGGAAATTAAGCATGACAAATTTATAAGGGATACTGCAGATTATGAGACAAATAAGGTCTATATATGGAACAGGAAACAAAGGTTTAATTATAGGAGAGAAAATGATGTCTATAACAAAGATAGAATGCAAAGAAAAAATAAAAACAAAAATAAAAATAAGAATAGAAGACACAAAAAAGTCACTTTTTCCGATAGTGAGGGGGATTCACAGGAAGAGGGCCATACATCAGAAGGGTCAAACTCAGGAGATGAAAGCATACAAAATGTTACACAAAGCATAGACATGGGAGCAAAGCCTAAAATAAGCTCCATCCTCAAACCCCAAGAGTCTTCAAAATATCAGTCAGATGAACCAAGAACATCAGGGGCATTAGGGTCTGATTTATCAGGAGAGACTGAAAGAAGAGAGGCAGCCCTGGTTTTTCAGATATAAACAAGAGAATCAGAAGGGGGGGGAAGGGATGGCAAAAAAAGAAGAGAAGATCAACTCCCACCGCGAAGGGGAAGGTCCCAAACGAAATACAAATAAATACAGTTATAAATCTCTCTTCAGTAGATCTGAGTCAGACAGAAATTAATGTGTTAAGTTTGGGCCTAAACTTTGTCCCTAGTGAGGATTTTAACCTCTTCCAGACCTTAATAGACACCAATAAACTGATTAGAAATTTAACTTTAAAAAAACATTTTAAGAATAAAGATAATTTGGAGTTTGATAATATTTTAGGGTCTGAAAGAGGAGAACATCCTAAAGAGAGAAATTTAAATTATCAGGAAGAATGTGACTTAGAAATATTAGAACAATTACATGAAGAGAGTAATACTGAACAGAATATTAGACAAATAAACAAAGGTCCAGTTCTGAAAAAATCCTCCTCATTCTATCCGATACAATCAAGGGGAGAAATATTGGAGAAATTCCAAAAAAGAGTTGAAAGAGACCTCACACAATTAGCGTATAGTGTGGAAAGAAACAAGAGAAGAAATTTGACAAAAGAAGAAACTATAGCTTTAAATAATTTGAGTGAAAGAAGAGATTTGGTGATCAGAGGGGCAGACAAGGGGGGATCGGTCGTGGTGATGGACCGATCCTTCTTTGTCAATGAAGTACATAGACAATTAGATGACACAAATCAGTACATGAAATTGTCATTCAACCCGACTATACGTTTTCAAAAAGAGCTTAGGCACTTAGTTGACGATGGTGTGGAAGGAGGCTTCCTAGATAATGATACTAAAGATTTTTTGTTGATAGACCATCCGGTGACCCCCATCTTCAACTTTTTGCCTAAAGTTCACAAATCGCTTGAAAATGTAGTAGGCAGACCCATAATAAGTGGTATTAATTCTGTATTTGAGCACCTTTCACAGTGGTTGGATGAAATACTCCAACCACTAGTGAAACAATTACCAAGTTTCTTAAAAGACACAAAGCAGTTATTATTAGAAGTAGAATCTATTGAGTGGAAAGATCACTATGTGTGGCTAACCATAGATGTAGTCTCTTTGTATTCTTCCATTAAACATGACAAAGGACTGGAAGCACTTAAATTCTTTCTATATAGGAATAAAAATTTCAGTGAAGATTTTTGTAAATATATTCTACGAGTAACTCAGTTTCTACTAACCCATAACTTTTTTTCCTTTGAAGAAGATTTTTTCCTCCAAAGATGTGGGACGGCCATGGGAGCCAAATTTGCACCATCCTATGCAAATTTATTCATGGGATGGTGGGAGTTGTCCCACATCTTTGGAGGAGAAAATACAAATAGAGGCCACATAGTCTATTACAGACGTTTCATAGATGACTTGATATTGATCTGGTGTGGCAATGTCAAAGAGGCAGAGGATTTTGTAGAAAGACTAAATATCAATAATGCAGGTATTAAATTTACCTTTGAGATAGGTAACAGAAATATAAATTACTTGGATGTCACCCTAAAGGGGGGAGATTTGGGCAAAATTGATGTAGAAATATATAGAAAGCCCATATCGGGCAACACTATTCTACATGCCCATAGTAGTCACCCACAAAGGGTTTTTAAGTCAGTAATAAGAGGTCAGTATATAAGATTAAAGAGGAACTGTACACGAAAGGAAAACTACCTCAAACAAGCGGAGGAACTCAGTAAAAGGTTGAGATCTAGGGGTTATGATCAAAGTGATATAGATTTGGTAAGAAAATCAATTGATGATCAAGATAGGTCAAAATTTCTGAACTATAGTAAAAAGATTGAAAGAGAAGGAAAAGACAAAATAATAACATTTGTTACTCAATATAGCAATCAATATGAACAGATTTGTCAGATTATAAGAGACAATCTTTTCTTGCTTAAGGCAGATGATGGCCTGGAGGATATAAACCCAAAAAAGTGTAGATTTTCCTTCAGAAAAGGACTATCAATAGGGAATCGATTAGCCCCCACCCAAATAAAGTCAGAATCCAACAGAAGAAGTTCTTGGTTAGAACACACAGGAGTTTTTAGATGTAGTAATCTACACTGTAAGGCATGTGAGAAGTTGGAGAGGAGACAAGGTTTTAGAAGTAGTGTAACAGGAGAAACTTTTGAATTTAGAGGCTGCACTAACTGTAGGGCTACGTACTCTATATATCTATTAACGTGTACTGAATGTGAGGTACAATACACTGGGCTCACTACACGTGAAGTAAGATACAGAATAAGAGAACACTTATCTAACATTAAGTTAGGGAAACTAACGACACCATTGGTACTTCATTTTAAAAACCATCATAATAAGAGTAGTAATACCTTAAGATGGACCATCATTGAATCTGTAAAAACAGGTACACGAGGAGGTGATAGAGATTCAATCTTAGAGAAGAGAGAGGTTTTCTGGATGCACAGACTAAGGACCAGGATGCCACAAGGACTCAATTCTGAATATGATTTAATTAATTTTTGGCAGTAGTCCTGGGTCTGTGCATCCTGAAAGGTATATATGTCTATAGAATGAGGAAACCTTTCTGGGAAATATATTGTTGTTAAGAAATAAATTCTGTATATAATGATACCAATACAGCTATAATGTACATATAAAATATTTAGTGGTCAACTATATATGTAAAAACGAACTTGATAAGAGGTCCTATATAAGTTAATGTCATCTCTTGTTTCTTTGTCATTTGCCATAATTTTGTGAATTAGTTTGCGAAAGTGTCCGTTATATGAGAAATTCTTTAATAGATAATTAGGAATTTAATCAAAATAATTGTCATGAATAATGGTAAATACGAATGTATTTTATAAATTTATAAATGTATATATCATGTTATATTACTTGGTCCTATGAAGGGAATAATAGGAAGTATTGCAAGGTGCAGAACAATTGATATGATAAGCACAATAACAATAAGTTAAGCACATTGAGGGTCAAGGGTTAATTCCCAGGTTTTGGTTTTAACCAATGGGCGACAGCCTGTACATTTAAAATGAGCCGAGGTAGGCTAAATGACCACACTACGATTACGGCCAGCGAGCCGAAACACGTCAGTGGGTCTCTGGGAATCACCCATGATCTTTCAACCCAAGCTGTTTGATCTGTAACAGTATTTACCATCTGCTGAATAAAAGACTTTTTAACTGCAAAATCGTGGAGGTGCCTCTATTTCTTTACATTGATGACAATCAATACAAACAACAGCTGGAGGAATAGCTACCAAAAGTTTACAGCAGATACACTTAGCTTTGGTAGATCCAGCACTAGACAGCGATTTTCCTGTAGTATCTTCTGGCTCAGATGCAACGTGAGACATCTTGCAATATGTAAGAGAAAAAACAACATATATATAAAGCAAAATTGATCAAATTCCTTAAATGACAGTTTCAGGAATGGGAAAAAATGCCAAAGAACAAGCTTCTAGCAACCAGAAGCAATGAAAAATGAGACTTAAATAATGTGGAGACAAAAGCGACGCCCATATTTTTCGCGCCAATAAGACGCCCACATTATTTGGCGCCTAAATGCTTTTTGGCGCCAAAATGACGCCACATCCGGAACGCCGACATTTTTGGCGCAAAATAACGTCAAAAAAATGACGCAACTTCCGGCGACACGTATGACGCCGGAAACGGAAACAAATTTTTTGCGCCAAAAAAGTCCGCGCCAAGAATGACGCAATAAAATGAAGCATTTTCAGCCCCCGCGAGCCTAACAGCCCACAGGGAAGAGTCAAATTTTTGAAGGTAAGAAAAAATGATTAAATCAAATGCATTATCCCAAATATGAAACTGACTGTCTGAAAATAAGGAAAGTTGAACATTCTGAGTCAAGGCAAATAAATGTTTGAATACATATATTTAGAACTTTATAAATAAAGTGCCCAACCATAGCTTGGAGTGTCACAGAAAATAAGATTTACTTACCCCAGGACACTCATCTACATGTAGTAGAAAGCCAAACCAGTACTGAAACGAGAATCAGTAGAGGTAATGGTATATATGAGAGTATATCGTCGATCTGAAAAGGGAGGTAAGAGATGAATCTCTACGACCGATAACAGAGAACCTATGAAATAGACCCCGTAGAAGGAGATCACTGCATTCAAATAGGCAATACTCTCCTCACATCCCTCTGACATTCACTGCACGCTGAGAGGAAAACCGGGCTCCAACTTGCTGCTGAGCGCATATCAACGTAGAATCTAGCACAAACTTACTTCACCACCTCCATCGGAGGCAAAGTTTGTAAAACTGAATTGTGGGTGTGGTGAGGGGTGTATTTATAGGCATTTTGAGGTTTGGGAAACTTTGCCCCTCCTGGTAGGAATGTATATCCCATACGTCACTAGCTCATGGACTCTTGCTAATTACATGAAAGAAATACAAACTTTCATATAAAATACAATTATTCAAGATCCCCATGTTCCCAAAGGGTTATAAAAGTTAAAATGCAATTTGCGTTACATCATTTACTCAATATAATTTTGTTATTAGTAGTTTATGCAGCAATTACTTGTTAAATGCCAAAGTCCAGCCACTATTTGTCTTATTTGGATGAGCCAATCTGGGCTTTAGTCCACAAGAAGGCCAGCCAGAGTCATAAAGTACATTAGTATTAGGGAGGTGAAGCCTAACTGTAGCGGGTAATGGCCACGTTTTAGAGATGCTCGGGTGCCTCATCTTATTAAAGGTATAAAATAGATGACCACACAGATAATCTCTTACACAAAGTGTCTATGTAGCAAGCCCTTACCAGTTAACAAGGAGGAGCCACTGCAAGTGCCTACAGCGGGTGTCCCAACATCGGAGGGTGATACTGCAGACAAAGATCACACTGCCACACTCGTCATCACTGCTGCTTACCCAGAGCATCGAGACTGTTCCCAGTTCTGAGCGACAGAGCCTTCTGGTTCTATTTAGGCACCCTCCAGAGCAGTTGCTGCACCGCACACATCGTAGTTCTGAGAACGGGCGCAATTGCAAAGCACTAGGCCAAATAACGGAAGGTCGCCTTGCCATGCATACATGTGAATGTGCGGGGGGAAGCAAGGGATAACACACATACCCCTGGTTTATCCCTCTGTAACAATACAAATGTATACAGCACCTTACCAAGTCCTTATCACATGTGCATGTCTTGGACAGGGTAACTCCATACTCCCCACAGAGATTGAATGCAAGAATATACTCCCACAGCAGCATGACATTTTCAAAGTTTTATTGGAACATACAGGTGAAGGCCATCACAGGCAACATTTTGGGTTTAATCACACTTAATCATACCATGCCGTGACAGGATCCCTGAATACTCTGAGTTTTGCAAATACTACAAGATCTCTATGGCCTTTTTTGTTACACCTCACTCACAGTGCCTCACTCTATGGCTGGATCTTTCAATATGTGGAACACCAAGCATTGCAGGCACTAAGTTGTTGATATACCAGCTGTCACCCTCTATTTATCCTCCTTTTCTGGAGAGACTACAACTACCCTCAATATAAAGTTATCTCAACCTATGGGTGTATGCTTTTGGGAGAGCTCTAACCTTACCTGCTCACAACACTGCCTGAACAACTTTCTTTTGAAGTGCATACTTCTATTCTTTCCCGTCTCTGAGTGGTAACCTGTACTCATTACTTTATCTTCTCCATATTCCTTTGAATATTCCAGAAAAGAGTTCCGAGGCAATTAATGTTTTTTGCAGAACGCAGGGGGACATCACCCTTTTGAAAATAAGTTTCTTGCAGCTTGACAAAGAGCCAAATTGGCACTATCACAAATACAGTCAGGTGTTCTTTGTGTTGGGCCCTGCTAAAAGGAATGGGGTGGGTATTCCACTCCTTTGGAATATATTATTCCAACATATGCACTCAGAAAATGACCCAAGGGCTCCATTTATTAAGCAGCGTATGCTGCATCGGAGCCCCATCGTTTCAGGTCCACCTGAAACAGAAGTTAAGAAGCAGCGCTGCTCTTGATGATTGACAGTCCCTGCTAGCGGGTTTTTTGAGGGTAGGTGTGACCAGTGCATGTTTAGAGATGAGGGAAATATATCAGTGCTGAGGGAGAGGTTGAAAATGTGTGTGAGCATAAGGGTTAGGGTAGAAGAGAGGGAGGGGAGTAGCTGTGAGGGGATGGGGTCGAGGGGACAGGTAGCGAGGTGGGAGCATAGTATAAGAGCAGAAACTTCTTCCTCAGTAGCAGGGAGAAAAGAGCTAAATTTATGACTATTTGGGTTTTCGATGATTGTGAGCTTTTGAGGGGGTGGGAGATTGGTAGTATGTTGAGAGCTGATATAATTTCTGATGGAGTAAATAATGTTATTGAAGTGGCTGCAAAATCTTGCACTGAGAGAGAAGTTGTATTAGGAGGTGAGCGGAGAAGAGTATTAAAACGTGGAAAACAGATGTTTTGGGTTTGAAGAAAAAGAGTACATATAACTTGTAGTGAAGTTGTTGCTCAGCAGTACGGGAACATCTGCATAGGTACCGTGTCAGAGGAGTTTCCTAGGGCTGAGGATGAGAGTGTTGTTTCTGAGCTATGGTAGATGGGGCCAGATTGTCAATGACCGATGTAAGTGGAGTTATAGTAGCAGATAGATTGGTCAGGGCAGGAAAAGGAGGGGATGGAAGAGAGGAGGGGTTTGAGAGAGCTAGTGAGTTGTTGCTGATCTAATGACAGTGCTTCTGTGAAGTTTGGTGTGAGGGGTAGAGATAGGGGGATTTGTAGGGAGGGATGTGATGTTGCAAGTGAGTAGATAATGGTCAGAAAGAGGAAAAGGGAAGTTTGTGAAATTTGAGATAGTGCATCGATAGCTGATAATCAGATCGAGGGAGTGACCATCTTTGTGAGTGGGATAGTCAATCCATTGTGACAGGCTGAAAGAGTAAGTGAGTTGCAGAAGTTGTTTTGCAGAGGAGGCAGTAGGATTGTCAAGAGGGATGTTGAAGTCGCCAAGAATGAGGGCAGGGGTGTCTGAGGAAAGGAAATAAGGAAGCCAGGCAGCAAAGTGATCTAAAAATTGAGTTGAGGAGCCGCCAGGGGGCGGT
Organism: Bombina bombina; assembly: GCF_027579735.1. Taxonomy (NCBI): domain Eukaryota; kingdom Metazoa; phylum Chordata; class Amphibia; order Anura; family Bombinatoridae; genus Bombina; species Bombina bombina. Next base: position 1,136,672,507 of record NC_069501.1, on the reverse strand, counting down.
ATATGACTGCAACACGTATAGAGAGGGGAGAGAATAAACTAATCATGTGTGCTACAAATAAAGAAAATGTGAGGGAAGAGAAGGACTGTATTTGTTGAAAGGTGCAACGAGAGGAAAGTAGAATACCAACTACTTGTCTATTGCCAGACCTAGGGATGTGGATGAAGTGGAAACCCCCATGTGACAGTGCAGCAGTGGATGCTGTTTCTGAAGCAGAGAGCCAGGTTTCTGTAAGAGCCAGAAGGTTGAAAGAGTTGGAGATAAAGAGGTCATGGATAGAAGTGGCCCTCGAGGACAAAGTAGTGATATATGGAAGATTTATAGATGACCTCATTCTCATCTATAAACACAACCTAGAATTGTCTACTGAAGAGATCATTGGATATTTTAATAATAACAATTTAAGCCTAATATTCACGTCAAGCAATACAGCAATAGAGTTCCTTGACTTAACACTCGATCATGATCCAGATGGTAAAATTATAACGAGTATTTATAGAAAACCACTTTCTAGGAACACTATTCTAAGGGCAGACTCTTGTCACCCCACACATGCGTAAAGGTATCCCTAAATATCAATATTTGCGAATTTGGAGGAATTGCACCTTCTTGAATTTATACAACAAGCAAGCAAGCAAATGAACTGACACAGAGATTAATAACGAGAGATTACAATAAGAATACACTATACAATATCAAACAATAATTAGCAAGACTTGATAGTGAAACACTTTTGAATAAGAGCAACAAAAAAGCTCAAAATAAAATACAGAAATTGATGAAATACCCAAAGAGATATATTTTACAACCAAATCTATATTATTTCCAATATCATTAAGAAATACTTAACGTATTAAATGGGGATACCTCTTTAAGAAACAAAATCTGAAAATGGCATAAAATATGTGGCCAAAAGGGCACCAACCATTCGAGACATGGTCACTAAGAAATTTCACAAAAGAACAGTTATCACCACTAATTGGTTGACATCCATTAAAGGCAACTATAGATGTGGACGAGTCCCATGTAGAAGTTGTACATACAATAAAAAGAGCCTGATGTTCAGCTCTACCCAAACAAAAGAAACCTATCATATCAGACTGAAAATGGATTGCACATCCACACATATAATATATCTTATTACATGCAAACAATGTTTACAACAGTACACAGGCATTACCACCCGTTCCTTGAAGGATAGAATTAGAGAACACCGTAACTCAATAGAAGAAGAAACACCAAGGACTCCTGTAGCCAAACATTTTTACTCACATGAACAAGGGCTATCTAATTTCTCCTTCATAGCTATAGAACATATAGAAAAAGATCCATTGGGAGGTGACCGAGTCAAGAAGCTCATCAAGAGAAAAGTATATTGGATCTTTACATTACAAACCAGAACCCCCAAAGGTATCAACAGAAGATACAATGTCAACTTATTTATAGAGTAAACCAAACATATGATAGATTTCCCTACTTTAAAGTAATGTCCCCTCTATGCCTATGCCACAATGGCCATTGATGTCAATAAGATAAGACATTAGATTCACACAATCAACATAGTTAGTTACATACATAGGACACCTCTACTATATTCAATCTATAGATGTCCACATCTAAATGTAAGCCTTTATCTATTCAACTATGTCACATTACCCTGGACATGTTAACATAGGAAACTATAAATGAAAACAGTTAGCTGTTTTTAGCTGAGTTAAACCACAAGTCAATATGGTTTTCTCTCCCTGAAACTACAGGAAAATATAACACTTGATAGGTATACATCAAGATCTTACCCACCCTTGTAGGATCCCTTTCTCTCTCATTTTATGAGAGCTATAATTTTAGGAGCTTGTGGAACCCAACAGGAACAAACCCTGGGGGGATATATGGAAAAAAGGGAGTTATGGATGAAAATTATACAATCTATTAGACAGAGGGCCAAAACCACATTTATTATAATACCTACAAAATATAAGTAAGAGTATTTACTCTAAAGACACAAGGGAGACCATGTAGAAAATTCAAAAGTGTAAGGCTTCCTCCTTTATCTCTTACTTTGTCTCTTTCTATTTTTTCTTTTTCTCCTTTTTAGATAATTCACACAATAATAATTTTTTTTTTTTATTGCTTGTAGTATTTTCATAATCAGATATGGATACACCATTTTTTCAGTACAATACCTTAAAGTTGTCTTCAATATCAGTATTTTGCTCAATGTCAACAATTTTAGATCCTCAAAGAAATTATAGTAGATCTTAGTAGCTCTTTAATATATTTGTTTTTCAATTAATATGTTAAGAACTTTATCATCATCTATATCAGCTGCCCATCCCCTCCACCGGATCTCATTTATCAATTTACCGATAAAAAATACATATTTTGATAATCCTAATATTGTCTAGTTAATTAATCTAGCCTTATTCCCAAGGTTATCCAGCCTTTAACAATTGGCTATACCTAGCTATTGAAAGATACAGTGCAGGTGAGGGCATTGTCTCTGATGATGCGCATGTACACATGCACGAAACGCATCAGACAAAGGGAACACCTTGATACATGAACAGGCCCGTAATCCAATAAATTTATGGATATACTTTGGGACTCAGCGTCTTTCTTTTCTCTCCTCACATGGATAGAAGTGAGCTTATTGCAAACAGAGCGAGAGTTCTATGAGTACACAAGTGAAGGTGGTGGCGACTTTAGATGCAAGAGGAATGAGAATAAGGTTACCAGAGTTTTGTTTTTAAAGTATATTGAAAGGCACACATGGATGTGCAAGGCTAGGAAGTTGTGGGGGACCAGGATTAGGGGAGATGTCACCAGAAGCTAGTATGAGCAAGAGTGACATGAGATATTGCAGATTTGCAATAATGAGACTGTTTTGGAGCTGAAGTGCAAGGGGGAGAGAGTGTCTTTAGCAATGTGTGAAGTTCATGAATACAAAAGTAAGGTGAGGTTAAGAGAGATGGGCTAATGAACAGTGCAGGTGGTTAGTTAATGACATGATCAAAGACAGTCAAAAGGCCAATTGGGAAAATTTGATTCAGGGTGAGATAACTTAAGAAAACTGACTTGCTTTTTAAGCAATTCCTCCAAACACAACAACATGCACTATTTTTAAAACAAAAATATTATGAACATGACAACAAAGCCGGCGGATGTCATGAGCAATTGAAACTAGAAATTAATACTATTCAAGAAAAACAAAATAAGAACAAAGCTGAGAGTTTTGCCATAGCAGAAGTGTTTAGTGAATATTATGCCAAACTCTATGACTTGAATCACTCAGTTTATCTGAATGGTAATGAGGCCCAGCCACTAAAAAATGCAACAGATTATTTAAGTATATGTCAACTTTGAAACTTGACTGTTTGAGTGAGAAAGAATTTAAGCATTTAAATTCTCCACTCTCCACTGAAGAGGTCTTCATGGACATAAAACAATCCCCCACAGGGAAAAGCCCAGAAACTGATGTTTTTGGGTCCAAGTATTATAAGGTCTTCTCATATTCTAGTACCACATTAAACCCAATTATTTAATTCAATAGATTATCAGGATGGCTTTCCAAAGTGTATGTTAGAAGCACAGATAACATTCTCCCTAAATCTGGAAAAGACCCTAATACTATTGAATACGACCATAGAAATCTATACAAAAATTCTAGCAGATCAACTTAATTCATTCCTACCTAAGTTGGTATCTCCAGACCAGGTGGGATTAGTCCCTGGAAGTGAGACCAGGGATAATATCTTCAAAGTTCTTCAGCTGCTCTCTTATGCCCCAAAACCATAACATCCCACTGGCCTTGGTGTCGATGGACGTTGAAAAAGCATTTGACAGGGTTGACTGGAGATCATCACACATAAATCAACATTATCACACATAAATCTTGGCCAGGGGTTCATGAATTCATTTTTTCTCATTTTACACTAACCCTACGGCTAAGGTAAAGACCAATGGTTGACATAAAAAAATGGGAAATATCAGGGGTATCCTTTTTTGCCCCTCATATATGCCCTGTCCATAGAGGTTCTTGCAGACAAAAATTAGAGAAAACTCTCATATAATGGGAACACAGAGTATAAACTGGTATTATATGTCGACGATATCCTCCTTTCTCTTTAAAATCTTGAGCAGTCCTTATCAGCCTTATTGTCTGACATTGCTGAGTATGGTAGCTTATTGAAATTTCACCTTAATCTCAGTAAATCAGAGTTACTAAATGTTACTGTACCACCTCTGTCTATGTCTTGAGTCATTGCACACTGACCCCTTACTATTTAACGTAATTGGGATACGTATCTAGGGATATGTTTAACAGCAGATACTTGTAATCTTTTTATATCAATAAGCTCTGGCAGGACACTATTGTGAAAAATGCTTTACTAGGACAATATCTTCCTGGCCTTCAGAAAATATTTGAAAAATTCATCTAAGAAATAAATAAGACTGCAGTTCCAAAAAACACAAACATTGTACCTCCCAAGAGGCAGGGGTGACTAGGCATGCCTGATCTACTCCAATATAGACAAACAATTATTTTGCAGAACAGTGGGTCAACACTTTGTCAGATATACAGAGTTTATATATCTATTTTAAATTGCCTATTTATATGGGTATCATTTTGTTGTCCATTATTTGCTAATTATTCATTAATAAAGCTTTTTTTAAAAAAAAAAAAAGGAATTGGTTTGCATTTGTTATGACAAATCCAATTAGGGACAGATATTTTGCACAGTTAGCCTTGAGAAGTCAGCAGGGTGGATTTCAAGTTCTGAGATTTAGAAATTGTTCAATTTTCAGAGCTTAATTACATGAAAAGTGGACAAAAAAAATAAATAGTGAAACTTGTTTCAATACGCATAACTAAACATTTTATATAAAAATCTGAACAGTGTTTACTGTCCCTTTAAGTGAGGAAGACTTTGCTTTAGCCAATGATACACAAATCTTACTACTATTGTGGTTGCTAGTCAGTTGGTATTTGACCGGAATGGCACTTATTTTTAAGAAGCAATGAAAGCAGGTAGTAAAGAATAAACATAGAAATAAAAGTTTTTGTATGGTGAAAGTTCATCTCACTCTGAAGGAAGCTGAATTGTAACGCTCTGAAGCACATTATGGTAGTTTTGATTTTTGAGTTCTCTTACATAGGGTGAAAAAGAAAACGTGGAAAATTATCTCTTTAAATCCTGGCACTCTCACAAAAGTAGCTAAAATATCTGTCAGGATGCTGTTTACATGTTGTATAAAATCACAAAAAACATAATTTATGCTTACCTGATAAATTTATTTCTCTTGTAGTGTATCCAGTCCACGGATCATCCATTACTTGTGGGATATATTCCCTTCCCAACAGGAAGTTGCAAGAGGATCACCCACAGCAGAGCTGCTATATAGCTCCTCCCCTCACATGTCATATCCAGTCATTCGACCGAAACAAGACAAGAAAGGAGAAACCATAGGGTGCAGTGGTGACTGTAGTTTAATTAAAATTTTAGACCTGCCTTAAAAGACAGGGCGGGCCGTGGACTGGATACACTACAAGAGAAATAAATTTATCAGGTAAGCATAAATTATGTTTTCTCTTGTTAAGTGTATCCAGTCCACGGATCATCCATTACTTGTGGGATACCAATACCAAAGCTTAAGTAAACGGATGATGGGAGGGACAAGGCAGGAACATTAAACAGAAGGAACCACTGCCTGTAGAACCTTTCTCCCAAAAACAGCCTCCGAAGAAGCAAAAGTGTCAAATTTGTAAAATTTTGAAAAAGTGTGAAGCGAAAACCAAGTCGCAGCCTTGCAAATCTGTTCAACAGAGGCCTCATTCTTAAAGGCCCAGGTGGAAGCCACAGCTCTAGTAGAATGAGCTGTAATCCTTTCAGGGGGCTGCTGTCCAGCAGTCTCATAGGCTAAGCGTATTATGCTTCAAAGCCAAAAGGAGAGAGAGGTTGCCGAAGCTTTTTGACCTCTCCTCTGTCCAGAATAAACGACAAACAGGGCAGATGTTTGACGAAAATCTTTAGTTGCCTTCAAGTAGAACTTCAAGGCACGGACTACGTCCAGATTATGCAAAAGACGTTCCTTCTTTGAAGAAGGATTAGGGCACAATGATGGGACAACAATCTCTTGATTGATATTCCTGTTAGAAACCACCTTAGGTAAAAACCCAGGTTTAGTATTCAGAACTACCTTGTCTGAATGGAAAATCAGATAAGGAGAATCACAATGTAAGGCAGATAACTCCGAGACTCTTCGAGCTGAGGAAATAGCCATCAAAAACAGAACTTTCCAAGATAAAAGTTTAATATCAATGGAATGAAGGGGTTCAAACGGAACTCCTTGAAGAACCTTAAGAACCAAGTTTAAGCTCCACGGAGGAGCAACAGTTTTAAACACAGGCTTAATCCTAGCCAAAGCCTGACAAAAAGCCTGGACGTCTGGAACTTCTGCCAGACGCTTGTGCAAAAGAATAGACAGAGCAGAAATATGTCCCTTTAACGAACTAGCTGATAAGCATTTTTCTAAACCCTCTTGGAGAAAGGACAATATCCTCGGAATCCTAACCTTACTCCATGAGTAACTCTTGGATTCGCACCAATACAGGTATTTACGCCATATCTTATGGTAGATTTTCCTGGTAACAGGCTTTCGTGCCTGTATTAAGGTATCAATAACTGATTTGGAGAAGCCACGCTTTGATAGGATCAAGCGTTCAATCTCCATGCAGTCAGTCTCAGAGAAATTAGATTTGGATGATTGAAAGGACCTTGTATTAGAAGGTCTTGTCTCAGAGGTAGAGTCCATGGTGGACAGGACGACATGTCCACTAGGTCTGCATACCAGGTCCTGCGTGGCCACGCAGGCGCTATCAGAATCACGGATGCTCTCTCCTGTTTGACCTTGGCAATCAGTCGAGGCAGCAGAGGAAACGGTGGAAACACAAGCCATGTTGAAGAACCAAGGAGCTGCTAGAGCATCTATCAGCGTCGCTCCCGGGTCCCTGGACCTGGATCCGTAACGAGGAAGTTTGGCGTTCTGGCGAGACGCCATGAGATCCAGTTCTGGTTTGCCCCAACGATGGACCAGTTGAGCAAACACCTCCGGATGGAGATCCCACTCCCCCGGATGAAAAGTCTGACGACTTAGAAAGTCCGCCTCCCAGTTCTCCACGCCTGGGATGTGGATCGCTGACAAGTGGCAAGAGTGAGACTCTGCCCAGCGAATTATCTTGGAGACTTCTAACATCGCTAAGGAGCTCCTGGTTCCCCCTTGATGGTTGATGTAAGCCACAGTCATGATGTTGTCCGACTGGAATCTGATGAACCTCAGTGTTGCTAACTGAGGCCAAGCTAGAAGAGCATTGAATATTGCTCTTAACTCCAGAATATTTATTGGGAGGAGTTTCTCCTCCTGAGTCCACAATCCCTGAGCCTTCAGGGAATTCCAGACTGCGCCCCAGCCTAGAAGGCTGGCATCTGTTGTTAAAATCGTCCAATCTGGCCTGCGAAAGGTCATACCCTTGGACAGATGGACCCGAGATAGCCACCAGAGAAGAGAATCTCTGGTCTCTTGATCCAGATTTAGTAGGGGGGACAAATCTGAGTAAACCCCATTCCACTGACCTAGCATGCACAATTGCAGCGGTCTGAGATAAAGGTGCGCAAATGGCACTATGTCCATTGCCGCTACCATTAAGCCGATTACTTCCATGCACTGAGCCACTGACGGGCGTGGAATGGAATGAAGGACACGGCAAGCATTTAAAAGTTTTGATAACCTGGCCTCCGTCAGGTAAATTTTCATTTCTACAGAATCTATCAGAGTCCCTAGGAAGGAGACTCTTGTGAGTGGTGATAGAGAACTCTTTTCCACGTTCACCTTCCACCCATGCGACCTCAGAAATGCCAGAACTATTTCTGTATGAGACTTGGCAATTTGAAAGCTTGACGCCTGTATCAGGATGTCGTCTAGATACGGAGCCACCGCTATGCCTCGCGGTCTTAGAACCGCCAGAAGTGAGCCCAGAACCTTTGTAAAGATTCTCGGGGCCGTAGCCAACCCGAAGGGGAGAGCTACAAATTGGTAATGCCTGTCTAGAAAGGCAAATCTTAGGAACCGATGATGATCTTTGTGAATTGGTATGTGAAGGTAGGCATCCTTTAAGTCCACTGTGGTCATGTACTCACCCTCTTGGATCATGGGCAGGATGGTCCGAATAGTTTCCATTTTGAATGATGGAACTCTTAGGAATTTGTTTAAGATCTTTAGGTCCAAAATTGGTCTGAAGGTACCCTCTTTCTTGGGAACCACGAACAGATTTGAATAAAATCCCTGTCCTTGTTCCGTTCGCGGAACTGGGTGGATTACCCCCATTACTAGGAGGTCTTGTACACAGCGTAGGAATGCCTCTTTCTTTATCTGGTTTTCTGATAATCTTGAAAGATGAAATCTCCCTTGAGGAGGAGAAGCCTTGAAGTCCAGAAGATATCCCTGAGATATGATCTCCAATGCCCAGGGATCCTGGACATCTCTTGCCCACGCCTGGGCGAAGAGAGAAAGTCTGCCCCCCACTAGATCCGTTTCCGGATAGGGGGCCGTTCCTTCATGCTGTCTTGGGGGCAGCAGCAGGTTTTGATTGAAGAAATAAACTAAGTATAAAACACCACAGTCCTCTCACGACCTCCATCTATGTTGAGGGTTGCAAGAGAATGACTGGATATGACATGTGAGGGGAGGAGCTATATAGCAGCTCTGCTGTGGGTGATCCTCTTGCAACTTCCTGTTGGGAAGGGAATATATCCCACAAGTAATGGATGATCCGTGGACTGGATACACTTAACAAGAGAAATACACACTCCCTGGACTTTCTCAAAAATAATATTATTCATTTAGCAATAACAAGTTACAGTGATATTTCAGAGAAAATCATACCATACAAATAGTCTATGAATGAAAAAAGTTCAGTACTAGAATGTGTGTCCTCCAAAGATGACTGCAAGAGCACTGTGCAAAATAAAACAGAAAGAGGGGCAACCCCAAATGGTGCAATACTTTCGACAGATGTCATAGGTATTTAGATTAAAAATACTCACAAGAAGCAGAGCACTAAAAAAGGTGCTAAAAAAGCAGCCTGGACCTTTACAAGTCGTCAAGCAAACACACAAACCAATCTACTCTGGAAATATTCCCAGGTCTCCAATCTATCGATCTACAAACGACAGCCTTGGAGATAACTAGACTCCTCATATAGCTGTATTGAAGGTTCTAAAAGGCTGCAAACCAACTAATCAGGAGTCTCCATATGGAAACAAAAGGACTTGAGATGTGATTGGATAAAACAGGCCAAAAACCTTAATTATATAGACTCTAAGGTAGCTTAAAATTGACATACATTTAATAAAAGATTAAAAGCATTCACAATGCGTAAAAATTTTTTTTGGTGTGAAATAAATACAAATGAGTGCAAACTGGGTACTGGCAAATAGCTGCCAATATTTAAGATGGCAGCTAATAGGTAAAGGAGGGAGGGTAATCAGGGAGGTTGAGGGGTATATATAAATAAAATAAAAAAGCCTTTTATTTTAGTACCTATACACTAAAGCTAAAATTAACCCTACAAGCTACCTAATTAACCCCTTCACTGCTGGGCATACTACAAGTGTGATGCACGGCTGCATTTAGCGGCCTTCTAATTACCAAAAAGCAAGGTCAAAGCCATATATGTCTATTTATGAACAAAGGGGATCCCAGAGCAGCCTTTACAAACATTTGTGCCATGATTGCACAAGTTGTCTGTAAATAATTTCAACAAGAACCTAAAGTTTGTGAAAAAGTAAATTTTTTATTTAATCGCTTTTGACGGTGAAATGGTGGCATGAAATATACCAAAATGGCCCTAGATCAATACTTTGGGTTGTCTACTAAAAAAAAAATATATAGTTTTGATAGGTAAAAAAAAAAAGGCTTAATTTCTGTTTAAATGTAGTGATGGCAAAAATGCTAAAAATGCTCTGGTCTTTAGGGGAAGTTTTTGTCTGAAATGCCCGGTCCTTAAGGGGTTAAGACATAAAACATAATTGTGTGTTATTTGTCTAAGCAAACTCACATGCATTTACACAATCAAATTACAATATTAATTTAAAACAAAACAAAAAACGTCTATAGAAAACCACTAAGATTGACCAAAAAAAAAATTACACGTATTTTAAAATAAAAGTTATAGTAGTCAATAACAGGAAAACAGTACTGTTTTTGTACTACAACACATGTATGAACTATATCAATAAAAAATTAGCCTTTTAATAAAAGTACAGATTTTTCCCCACACACTTCTCGTATGTAATGACATATACATAAAATAATCTTATTTGAATCTACTGGAAAAAAAAAAAAAAATATATATATATATATATATATATATATAATGTGTGTGGGTTTCTCACATATATATATATATATATATATATATATATATATATATATATATATATATCACATACAGCAGGGATTAAATGTGAGCAGCATCTAAAAATTCCAAAATATCTCAGCACAAGGGTGGAATGGTTTAGCAGTTAAAGGGACAGTATACTGTAAAATAGTTTTTCCCTTAATGTGTTTACAATTGCTTCTTTTACCAACTGCAGAGTAAAAATGTATGAAAACTTGCTTTTTAAGGTTTATTTGTGTATATTAATGCTCTGATTTTGTGTTTTAAAGCCACAACCTAATAAAATGGATTGAGCTTGTAGGTATAATCAGATCTCATTACTGTATCATATTGTGTACATATATTCTTTATCTTATATCTGTCCATAAAACAATCACCAGTACTTGGAGAGAACAATGGAAAATCAACATTGTATTACCTTATCTCTGCTATATCCCACTGGGAGTGTAATTTCTTCTGCTGGCTGTGTTTACAAAGCTTATCTATAGCTTGGACCTGCGGCCACAAACTTTCAGCATAGGTGGGGATACCACATGCTAAATCAACTATTTCAAATGCCAATATAAGGGTAAAGGAGCTACTTGTAAAAAATGTAATACACTCCAGCAGGTAAAGGGGATAATTGGGAATAAATTAA